>NC_133333.1:240876616-241176616 GCF_042186555.1 Aquarana catesbeiana
TGGTTCTACTCCCCATCAGCAGCTCTGATTGGACTATTTGTGCCAACATGCACATAAAACTGAACTCCAGGCAGACAGCTAAATCCATGTATGGGAGAGGTTTCACCTACTAAAGAATTTGCATTTCTGTCCTTCCAGTCCTGAGATTTACACAGCCCTGCCAGACAGCACAGCTAGCTTGGTGACCTGACTTTTCTCTGCACCTATTAGGCAATACAGCCAGGTCACCTACCCACCCACAGCCTGTGACTGGACAGGCCGAGCCAGATTTCGATATAAATATAGGAAGCACTAAATTCCTATAAATGAGAAATATGCTAGTGCTAAATTCATAATGTGCAAATGTGAACATAAAAAACAAATTATTAACAAATTTTTTTTTTTTTACAATTCATCCAGAAGTGAATTAACCTAGAAGGTGCTATGTGAGGGATAACAATACAGTCTCATATAATCGGGTAAGAATACTATGCAATAATGGAAAGAGTCCATGCAATCAATTATTGTGCTCGCATCAATCCATGTGTTAGTCAGGAATAAATTATCCAAAAATGTGAATTTTTTTCTATCTCAAAACAAGTTTTTATTAAACAAGCTTAATGCATCCATTACTGGCTTCAGAGCAGTACACTTTGATATACATTCGCAGACCTCAATTCCACATAGGATACTGAAAGTTTTAAACGAACATGTACAGTGTATACATCTACACGTTAGAAGCAATAAACAGCATCTCATGTGACATATGTGCAGAGATCCAATTTGGATCCATACAAAGTTGTACAGGCCCCCCCCCCCCACCTTCCCCGTGGAGCGTGAGCTAGGGGCCCAGCAATTGGTATTGCCATGGCAAAGTGATTATAGCAAACGGTCCAATACAAGTTCCACCGGTGCCAACCTGGGTACGTTCAGCCATGGTTCCCATAGCTTGGCAAACTTTGCTGTACTGCCCCTATGTTGGTAGATATATTTTTCTTGCCTAATGCCGCGTACACACGATCGGAAATGCCACCAGCAAAACTCCGATGAGAGCTTTTTTCCCGACCGAAAAATAGAGAACCTGCTCCATCGGTCTTTTGTTGGCGAAATTCCAGCCAGCAAAAGATTGAGAGCAGCAGCAGCATTTTTCGGTCGGGAAAAGTTCCTATCCGAAAATACGCTTGTCTGTATGCAATTCGGACGCGCAAAAAATCACGCATGCTCGGAAACAATTTGACGCATGCTCGGAAGCATTGAACGTCATTTTCTCGGCTCATCGTAGTGTTGTATGTCACCGTGTTCTTGACGGTTGGAAGTTCAGAGAACTTTTGTGTGACCGTGTGTATGCAAGGCAAGCTTGAGCGGAATTCCGTCTGAAAAACCATCCAAGTTTCGGAAATTCCGATTGTGTGTATGCGGCATTAAAGTGTTGCCCATTTGCTCTATCCACTCCCACACTGTAGGGGGGTTGCATTGATTTCCAGTGCCATAAAATAAGTTTCCATTCTCTTTCATGCCGTTTTGGTTTGGTTTTAGCTACAATGGATCTCAGGGGTCGTCAGTTTTAGCGCTCAAGAACCTACTGTTTCTTTCTGAAAAAAGGGCCCTAGCTATTGCCTGCCTAGGGGCCTCCTCCACCAAGCCATCATCTATAATGCCTAACAGACATTGTTTGGGATCGTTTTAATCTGAACCTGGAAAGCTTGGTTAATAACCCCTATAACCTCCGTCCAGTAAACCTGTAATTTGGGGCAACGCCACAGAAGATGTATCAGATCGCTACGGTCCCGCATGCAGCGAGTACATGAGGGATCATCGCGTACTCCCATTTTAACCAACTTAGCAGGAGTATAATGGACCCGCAGAAGTATATACAACTGGGACAAGCGCTGAGGAACATTTAAAAGAACAGTGAAACCGCCAATAGCGCCTCCTCCCATTGTTCCTCCTCAAAGGGCCCAACATCCCGTTCCCACTGGGATATCACTTTTTGGGTAGAATCTGGTAAGGACAGATTAAGTAGCATAGAGTAGCTGCAGGATATGAAGCCCTTATAAGACGATACCTCTGACATGTAATTAAAGATAGAAGTAGTGTTTTGTACCCATGCATCCACATGATTTTGGGCTTTTATCGCGTGCTGGAGTTGGAAGTAGTAGAACTGCATGGACATGGGGAGCTGAAATTCCTCCTGAAGAGCAGCAATGTCACGCAGCTCCCCATTACGGAATATTTGATATAAATAATTAATCCCGTATTGCTGCCATTTTTTACTATATTGCAATTTCCCTATCTCAGTGTACCGGTCATTTTGCCATATAGGGCTAAACTTAGTAAACTCAATGACCTGTTGTAGTGTTCTCACTTTATTCCAAATTTTTTGCATTAGGTTATACGTGGGGTATAATTTATTTGATTTACCAAACTGCAAGGCTTCCAATCCCTCAGCGACCCCCGTCCCAATCGTGAATTTAAGGAGTTTAGTAGTGGAACCTGCTAAGTTCAGGGCAGGGGCTGAGTTAATCGCTCTGGCCATGTGTTGTAGCTGGGAGGCCAGGTAGTACAGCCATGGATTCGGCAGTGAAAACCCACCTGCTTCCTTAGGCCGCTGAAGCTGTTCTAGACTCACTCTGGCCGTAGAGGAGTGCCATATTAGAGATCGAAATATAGAGTTAATAATGCGGAACAGTTTCATTGGGATAACTAGTGGTGAATTATGTAAGACGTATAGAATTTGGAGCATAAAAATCATTTTTATAAGGTGGATCCTACCTACTGGTGACATTTTCAACCTGGACCACACCTTAATCCCATCGCGATTACGATTAAGTAAGGGGGTGAGATTCAACCTCAAATAGTCTAAAGGGTTCGAAGTGACTTGTGTACCTAAATATTTAATGTTCCTAGATACTGGAATATCAAGGATCATTGTTAGTTGCTGGTCTGGTCCCTTATCAAGAAACATGACTGAGAATTTAGTCCAGTTTACTACCAACCCAGAATAATGACCAAAGGTTTGTACCACCCTCATAGCTTCATTTAGTGACGCTTTGGTATCCCCCAAAAGCAGCATGGTATCATCTGCATATAACATTAACTTTTCCTGTAGTTCCCCATACTGAAAGACTTGGATATCGGGGTTGGAGCGGATGAGGGCCGCTAGGGGCTCAATGGCCAGAGCAAACACGAGTGGGGACAAAGGACACCCTTGCCTCGTGCCCCTGTACAAACTGAAATCTGAGGACACTCTACCTGCCTCTCTAATGGCAGCCTTGGGGGCATGGTATAGCAACTGGACCCAAGCAATAAATTCCTCTCCAAACCCAAATTTGGATGGCCCACAAGCATGTCCACTCAATACTGTTGAATGCCTTGTGGGCATCTAAAGATAATAGTGCTCTAGCCCCCCTGTTGTCGGCCTTTGACTGTATATTGAGAAAGAGTGTACACAGATTTATTGCTGTAGATTTCTGGGGCATAAACCCTGCCTAATCGGAATGTGTGATAGAGGATATCAACCCGTTCAGTCCCACCGCCAGGACTTTTGCCAGAATCTTCACATCATTCGGTAAGAGGGATATGGGCCTGTATGAACCTGGATCCAGTGGATCCTTACCTGGTTTTAATAGCAGTACTATAATAGCTTTGGTCATGGACAAGGGGAGGCCTTTGTTCTCCTTAGCTTCTTTGAACACAGCCAATAGCTTTGGTAACATACTGCCAGCATATTGCTTGTATACCTCAAATGGAATACCATCCCCCCCAGAGCTTAAGAGTTAGGAAACATCCGGGTCGCCTTCTGAAGCACCTCCAAAGAGAAGCATCCAGTTGATTCCTAGCAGTAACAAAGTAGGAAGGTCCACTGTCTCAAGGTAAGTCTGCAGGGAGTCTGCTGATTAAGACTGATTGCTATAGAGTGGAGTAGTAGGAGACCAACTCTGACATAATGAGGTCAGGTGCATTGGTCACTGCTCCCGTCTGATTCCTTATTGCACTAATGGAAGGAGACTTCTGTCGTTTTAGGCAAAATTGCCCATTCACAACAGGTCTGTTCTCCCTCCTCATAGTATACCAGTTTATTAAAGAAGCGTTTCCACTCTGCCGCTGAGGTAGCAAGACTACTAAGTGCCTCACTATCAGATAGCCATGAGTCTTTGCGTTCCTCTGTGGGATCAGATATGTTTTGCCTCCAGCTCACTCCCCAGTCGCTCCAAACCCTCCCTTTGGGCACAAGTGGCCTGCTTAATCATGTGGATCTCCCTGATAAATGTACCTTGAAGGAAGGCCTTAAAAGGTCTCCCACACGTTCTCCATCCTAGAATGTTCCCCATATACTTGCCAGAATTACCCAAATTTTGGTTACTATCTGCCCATGGGATGAAAACAAGTTAAGCCAGAAGGCGTTCAGTTTCCAAGAGGCCCTAGACATAGTTGAGATCGGTCTCACCTCCAGGCTAGTAATTACTGACGAGTGATCAGAGATGCTGTGGATGGCGTAGGTAATCTTCGATACGTACCGGGGGACTTAGCAAATACTAAGATCTATTCGGATAGGGACAAGCATGATTTAGAAAAGCAGGAGAAATGTTTTTCCCCTGGGTGTTTATCGCACCAGAGATCAGTCCAGCCCACTTCCTCAATACATTTTTTCAAGGGCGTACGGTAAGAGCCACGTACCGCGCTCACTGGGGGATGTTTATCTAGTGCAGGGTCCAAAAAAACAGTTAAAATCTCCCATGATGTATAGGGGAATATCTTGGTGGCACAACTGATATTCTAATACTACCTTGAGCACCTGGTGATTGTATGGAGGTGGAACGTATACAAATGTAAGAATACATTTCAAGGCAAATATACGACATAGCAACATTACATATCTCCCCTCTGCATCCAGCACACATTCTATCTCCTGGTAATCTAAAGAGTTGTGTATCAGTACTCTCTTACCCCTCGGGTAAGAAGTGTGAGTGGAATGATAGGACCACCCCATCCATGACAGTCTCAAGCAAGAAACCGAATCAGGGGTCAGGTGGGTCTCTTGCAATGAGCAAATGGCAGGCAAGTATTTGTGTAGGGCGGTAAATACCATGGTGCGCTTCAGGGAGTCATGTATCCCTCTAACATTCCATGATATCACCGGAACTGTGGCCATTTTAGATTCATTTGTGTAAACATAGTAAGGTAAGTAGTAAGCACAATGTTCCACATCAAATCGTCATGTAGATGCACAGATGCAAACGTTAACTTTGGGGAAATGTCCAGTAAAGGAGGTAAAGCTCTAAAGAAATGTACTAAAAAGAACAAAACAGAAAAGCAGCATGCCACTACGAACTCAGGTAGTTCAGCACATGGCCCTCCCCCATAGCAGTATCCACTATCACCCTTCACATCACACCCCCCCTCCCCAATCCCTGCATTCTGAGCGAAACTCCCTGATCCCTGCATCCTGAACGTAGCGCACTCCTTAACCCTGCGTTCTGAGCGTAACGCACTCCTTAACTGCGCATTCTGAGCGTAACGCACACCTTAACCCTTCATTCTGAGCATAACGCACACCTTAACCCTTCATTCTGAGCGTAACGCACTCATGATCCCTTCATTCTGAGTGTAATGTACTCCCAAACCCTGCCCCCTCTTGTAATACTTTTTTATGGTGTCCACTGCGTTTGCGATCTACATTTGGGGTTAACAATGTATTATCACCCACAGTAGATCACAAAGGCAGCGTGCTTTGAACACGGTGCAGGAAACACACATGGAACATGCCTTTCTGGCATCACATTCTGGTGTGAACCGGCCCTAACAACAAGGCACTGAGCCCAGTGATCTTTGACTTCATCAGTGTTGTTCAAAAATCTTTCTCTCGCTCTCTCGTACACACACACACACACACACACACACACACACACACACACATATATACATATCCATCAGCCCAGTATAAACTATATTTGCTAATCCCTGATAAAGAAGGAAGGAGGACCCTTTAAACCACAGAGATACTGAAAGTTGTTTTTTACTGAATGAGACTAAAGCCTCGTACACACGGTTCGATTGTTAGCAGGGGATTGTCTGTTGACAGACTGGTGTCCTAAAATCTTAATCCATTAGTACGTTCCTTTTGACAACTGTTGTCCAATTTTCCGCCAACAAAATGTTGGATGGCAGGCTAGTAAATTTTCAGCAGACAATGGTTTGACCTCAGATTTTGGTATGATCAGTACACAAATCCGTCACACAAAAGTCAAAAGTACAAACATGCATGCTCGGAATCAATGCTCACCAAACATGAAATTAGCAGAAGGGGCCCAAAGTGTGGCGCTCAAGAGCTGAAATTCCACGTAGTACTTCACTACGTTTGTGTTTGTGGCACGACAATTGTGTACCGTTAGTATGCAAGACAAGATTCTGGCACACCTGCTTTTGACCAAAAAAATCAGACGCTCGGTTGTCCAACAATCATACCGTGTGTACGAGGCTTTATAGTAAAATAATGGTTTGGACTTTACAAATAAGCATCTGTTACCCAAGATACAAACAAACCTGTGGTCGTCACTCCTCTGAAAGCTGCCCAAAAACACAATCTCCTTTGGACCAGCATCAAGACAAGAGAAAAAAAAAAACACCCCAGACTTCTGTTCTCTCCCCCTGCAGCTAACCCGATTGGGTGTAAACATTGCTGCTCCCTCTACCAGTCAGAGTACTGCTGGATCAGGGATGACACAAGTGACACAAAATATAATTCATTTCAGGTGCTTTTACTACTTACATTAAAAATATTTTTAGTAAACACATACCTGTATTTGGCATTGTTTTTAGATCTGCCTTGAGTTCAGAGCTTTAAAACAAATCCATACTCCCAAGCCCTATTTTTTTTGTACTACGTATGGTGCCTTGAAAAAGTATTCATACCCCTTGACATTTTCCACATTTTGTCATGTTAAAACCAAAAACGTAAATGTATTTTATTGGGATTTTATGTGATAGACCAACACAAAGCGGCCCATAATTGTGAAATGAAAGGAAAATGATTTTCCAATTTTTTTACAAATATGTGAAAAGTGTGGCGTGCATTTGTATTCAGCCCCCTTTTCCCTCAGAAAAGGAAATATTAACATCTTTCCTTTACAGGGTAGTTCGAATAGGCTTAGAACGAGGGCGGGAGCAGATTTAAGTATAGTTAGTGTTTGACTGGAATTCTAGAGTTACAAGAACTACTGAAGATGACTTGGAAAGCTTCCCTAAAGTTCATTAAAGTATAACTAAAGAGCAAACCTTTTTTTTTTTTCTTTTGGATATGGAGATGGAGTAGAATACCCATTAGGTTTTTATTGCGGTCTATGCTCCCGTTATGGGGATTCACCCTCTCTATTTGTCCTGTTTACCATGATCATTGAAAGTGAAAGCAATATAAAATCCCAGATTTTGGGTTGTCCCCAGAAAAGTAATAGACAGGAAACCTTCCTTTGGGGACACTAGTTCTTGTGACCTGGGGGGCCCCAAGGGATTCCATGAAATTTCTATACAAACTGTGCAGAGTCTAAATGATCAAGAATTGGTTCAACAATTAAACCACATTCATAAGTGATAAATAAATCTGTGACTCAAACTAAGGAGATAAAAGCAATCAAAATCCAAAGAAAGAAGGATCCAAAACTGTTAAATCAAAATTATAGCCCCACATGCCGTGTTGAGAAATGGAAATCACAGGATAGCCAGAGTGTCATCAACAAAGCTCATGCTGCGCTTACCAGGACATATGTGACCCCATTACTAAGAGCAGTCTGTATGCACTTTGTTTACAGCCCCACAGATCATGGGACCCTCCAATGGCTCAGGCTCCCAAGTATGATAGTATACCATTATGGATGGCATAAAATAAAAGAACACATAGTGTATTACCATTAATAAAATATCAACAGATAGCACAGCGATAATGATATCATATGTGATGAAACGCATAGGCCACATACACATGCTACTACTACACATCCATCTAACGTTTTCCACGCTTGTTTGTGATCTACCCATGTGAGTGTAATCTTTTTATTAAGTTGATTTTATCAATGGTAATACACTATGTGGAGTGCTATTTTATTTTATGCCATCCATAATAAAATACTATCATATTTGAGAGTCATTGCAAGACAGAGGCAAATGGTTACCAACTCCCCTGTGGTGTTCGTTACCTGGAGGTGTGCAGGAGAGTTCCAACAAAGTGCATACAAGACCGCTCTTAGTAAGGGGGTCACATATGTTCCGGTAAACGTAGCATGAGCTTTGTTGGTGACACACTGGCTGTCCTGTGATTTTTATTTCTCAACGCGGCATGTGGGACTATACTCTTGATTAACCCATTTGGGATCCCTCTTTCTTTGGACATTGATTGCTTTCATCTCCTTAGCTGGATTCACAAATTTATTTGATTCACTCTTAAATGTGGTTTAATCGTTTCACCAAGTCCAAATGTGACAATCCCAACACCATAGATATAAATGGATTCTTCTGATTAGAGCGTTCTTCAAAGGCTTCACCACCAGTGCTCATAAGGTAGATGGCAACTCACCAGAGGTGTTTGACCACATTTTAACGTAGGTCAAAAAACACTTTGTTAGATAAATCATCAAGATCCTGGATAAGGCATCTCTCCACTGTGGGACCCCCTCTGTCAACAACCGAGGATATGGGAAAGTGTTCCACCAAGGACACAAATGAGATCTCTTATGGTGTAGTACATTTTATTAAAAATGGGTTTAAAAAGGTAGGAAAATTTTGCACTCACATGTAACTTTGCCAATCTTGGCACCAAGGTGTCTACAGCATGTGCAGATGGATATATCGGACTCTGCGGCGCACGATCCACGCCTCTTTCTGAATGTGATAGTAGTAAGGAAGTCACATATGCACACCTCCCAACATTTTGAGGTGGGAATGAGGGACACCTACTAGCAAATGTATGTAGGCATAGGACACACCCCCTGCCATACCCCCTTAAAAGGAGAATTAACCCCCCAAAAAAGGTTAATTAATTAAAGCGGATGTAAACCCGAAATTTTTTTTTTTTTTTTTTTGATGTCATAATGTAGAGTATAAGATTTCCTATCATTTGAGCCCAGTCTTGCCACAAAGAGTTAAACCAGCTCTGAGCAATCCTCTTTTATTGTTCAATGAGATAAATCTTGACAAACAGAGAAAAACTTTGTCAAATCCTCCCCCTTGCTGTGAGTGACAGGTGATTTACATATCTTGTGCACTAGCCTAAGACATGCATTATTTTTTAATTCCCTCCCACTCCTTTCTTCAGCAGCTCTGCAAGGATTGGCTGTTCCACACCTCAGCATGATTTGGCATGCTGAAGTCATGTGGTTACTTTCCTGTCTTTTCACTGGATTTTAGAGATCATAGCAGAAGTTCAGTGTAAGAAATACACAGGAGAAAATGCATATTGACAAGGGGAGTGTAGAGGTGGGCGGGGAGTCTACTGACATCACGACTCCACCCACCGAGCTCCAGACAACAGACCCACCCACAGAATATGCAGTTTTTCGACTCTCATAACAGACAGAGGGGAGACATTTGACAGGTAAAGATACATGCAGGAGGCGTGTATATCCTTATAGATAACCCCTATGGCAGTAGTTTAGAAAAGGATGACATTGGGTTTACATCCACTTTAATTCTACAAGGGCTTTTTTTTACCATTAGTATTCCTTTACATTGGCTTTTAAAATTTACAAATGCAGCAATTTAGAATTTGGATGAAAGGTTTAGCACTGGGAAACAAACACTTTTTGAAAGATAAAAAGTGCATTTTATATACAACTATATAGATCAGATTAAAATGAGGGACAAATGAGGAGGAATGAGGGACGGAGGGACATTGCTCCAAATCAGGGACAGATCCTCCAAATCAGGGACAGTTGGAAGCTATGCATATGGGACCCGAAAAGGACTCCTCCCCGCTCCATCATGATTTTTTTATAATGTCGGGTATCATGGCATCATGCATAGCAGCTCTTTGCATATTTCACATTTTTCACCTTTAGTGCAAATTTACTGTATTTATTTTTGGTGTTTGATTCCATTAATTTGCAAGAATTTCCTCACTTCCTGTTTAGGGACAGGAAGTGAATGTAAATCTCCCCAATAGGACACATATGGTAAAATAAAAAAAGGGTTTTCCTATAGTTCTACTTTGAGATCAAAACAAAAATCATGATCTAATCAGATCAGGCCACATGTCTGTAGTCTGCCCATCGCTTTGTTGCACATGTGAATGCAGTTTGCAACTGCCTCTCTGGTTCAAAATAAGAGGCTGGTGCATTAAAAGCGCCCTTGATAAAAAGCAGAGGAGAAAGAGAAATCCTGTCCTGTTCATGCATATAGATGGGGTGTTGTGATGACATTAGCAGATTGAAAAGGGTCACATTACTCCGCGTTAGCAAAACAAGCCTTGTTTTTGTTGCAATCAGCAGAGCGTTAATAAGGGGTCGGGCCCAGTAAAATAATCACACCATCATCAGACTGAATCCATGAGCTAAAATCAAATTCCCTCTAGTATTGACATGTATAGATTAAGCTGATGTGCTGGACTGTACCAAGAAGATCAAAATCTCACATGAATTGTACAATATTATAAACCGCACTGTAACCAAAATGAAAAAAAAAAAAAAAAAAACATAGAAAATATGGACTATATAGATCAAGTAACGGTAACCATGATCATCAATGGTTCTGCAAAAACCCTCCTTGGTCACCAGTGGCATGCATGGTCTCCACCGAGCTGCAAAGTCTGTGGGGTATCTGGTCATCCTCACGCCCCGTACGCACAATCCGAAAATCGGACGACAGATCATCCAACTTTTTATACTTGCTGGTTGCAAGTAGAAATTGAATAGGTTACTAAAGTTCCGAAAATTCTTGTACGACAGAATATAAAAAAAATAAATAAATATCCGAAGCAATGTCAGTATTGTATTTTCAGACGACAACTACGGTGCGCGGTCGTGCGATGTTGTATCCAAACAAAATTGATGTCCTTTTTTCCCACAAATAGAGCTTTTTGGTGGTATTTGATCACCTGTGCATTTTTTGTTTTTGTTTTTGTTTTTTTGCGCTAAAAACAAATAAGAGCATCAATTTTGAAAAAAAAAAAAAAAAAAATATTATATACTTTTTGCTAAAAATCGCAGTGAGTTTATTTTTTATTTATTTATTTTTTGTTTACTAGTAATGGCGGCGATCTACGATTTTTAGCGGGACTGCGACATTGCGGCGGATAGATCGGACACTTTTGACACTTTTTTTGTGACCATTTATACAGCGATCAGAGCTATAAAAATGCACCGATTACTGTATAAATGGCGATCGCGCGTGCGCCTGCTATGGCTCTTAAAAGGAGCCGACATACACGTACGGTAATTCGCGGTAAGGAGTTGAACTGGTCAGCAAGTGTTTTGTTTTTTTAAAAATCACCTCAAAATGCACATCCATTGAAACGAATGGAAAACACCACAAAATGGTTCTTTTGAGTCACATGACCGTAAAAAAAAACAAAACACCCCGCTAACGCCGCAAAAGCGCTCAAAAAGCGCTGCAGAAACTCCAGACGTTTTATGGGCAGTTTGAGCGCCTCCGTTTGAAAGGGGTCTTATTCACCGGGACCCTTTTTGCTCAGGCACTGACCAGGGGGAACCGTGTTACTGGAGGTTCTAAATGGGGCATTGCATTTCACAGCAAATAGAGACTTTACAGATATTTTTTTTGCGATGGTTACCCATTTGTATTCTGAATTTCAATCTTGAAAGATTTAAATAGGGCAAGTTCACTTTATTATAGGCGAGTGAATCCAGCAGAGCATCACTAAGTAATTAGTAAAACACTGGATGGAGGACTGCTCTGCGGAGCGGAAGAAAATGCACTTTTCAGTGAACACCTGAGGTAGAATGCTAAAGCGCTTAGAGAACCATTTTACGCCTTGATCAGATATAATAATTTGCGGGAACCAACATAAGAGAATAGCTTAGGGAAAACTGGGGGCTTATCGCCTCCCGTTAGCACAGGGGGCAACGGTGAACCGCCCTACCTCTGACAGTTCGGGGAATATTTCTAAAGCAATTCAGTACTTGTGCAAAAAATAGGACCTGTCAATTATGCCACTGCAAGTACATCATCGTGTAGTGCCAAAGTAGGGCTGCACTATTCTGGCCAAAGCGAGAATCACAATTTTTTTTGCTTAGAATAAAGATCACAATTCTCGTGGCGTAACATCATCATTCATATTATACAAAAAAAAATTGGGCTAACTTTAATGTTTAGTTTTTTTTTTTTTTTTAATTCATTCGTGTATTTTTTTCCAAAAAAATTGCATTTGGAAAGACCGCTGCGCAAATACAGTGTGACATAAAATATTGCAACAACCACCATTTAATTCTCTAGGGTCTCTGCTACTCTACACTTCTAAGTAATTTTCTAGCAAAAAAATAATGATTTTAACTTGAAACCAACAAATGTCAGAAAAAGTGTCTAAGTGGTTAAACTTCCCTCATTTATTTACAGACAGAAGTTCATACCTTTGATCTAAAGAACAAAATGTTACAATGTTTATAGTTAGCTCCATGGCTGAGGAATGTTGTGATACTTGGCAGACTGCCTGTTTTTTTTGGGTTTTTTTGACAGCTGTCGGCTTGAGCAGAGGACTCTCTGCAAAGAATCGGGAAAATGCTTTAAGATCGTGAGGGGAAAAAAACCCCCCAAAAAAAACAAAAATCGCAATCTTGATTCTTAACTTTTAATCATGCAGCTCTAGTGCCAAGTACATTATATGGCAAAAAGTTTGTTGACACCTGACTATAACACATTATTGTTATTACACAGGATTTATATAGTGCAAACAGCTTGCGCAGCGCTTTACAATATAAAAGGAGGAGAACAGGAGGACTCTGCTCTTGGAGCCAACAATCTAAAGGGAGGGGGAGCTGGTACAAAAGGTAATAGCTGCAGGGAGTGATGTGGTGGAGGCAACTCAAATACAGTTTTTTCGGTGGAGGTGGGGTAAGGCTTTTCTGAATAAATGAGTCTTCAGGGATCGCCTAATAAGGTAGACAAGGTAAGAGTTGACTGGACAAACTGGGACAGAGTTCCAGAGGATAGGAGAGGTTCTGGAGGTGTGCATGGGAGGAGCTGACAAGGGAGCTAGAGAACAAGATGTCTTGGGAGGAGCAGAGAGGACGAGTTGGGCGATATCTGCAGATGAGGTTGGTGATGTAGCTGGGGGCAATGTTGTGGATTGCGTTGTAGGTTGTGGTAAGTATTTTGAATTTTATATGTTGGACTAGTGGAAACCAGGGAAGGGATTGGCAGAAAGGGTCAGCAGTCACAGATTGGTTAGTAATGTATGAAAATCATATGGGAACCCCTACCAAATGAGTTTTCCACTGAAGGGTACTGTAAATGCTACCACATACAAAAGATATTTTCGACACTTGTGCACTTTCAACCTTGTAGCAATAGAATCTTTTCAGTTCCAGCATGACAGCCCTCGACTCTCTTGGAGACCAATAGGTGTTGCCCCCTCTCTCCAGGCCACTCCCTATATGCAATGGATTGATTCATGCATAGCATGAATCTATCCATGGCCACCCCCTATTCGTGGGTTCGGCCCTTTCAGGGTACCAGGAGCATGAATTACAGCCAGGTTTTTTTTTTTGGGAGCACCCAATTAGAGCCAAAGGCTCTAATAGGCTTCAAAAGAGGGCGTACTTGGGGCGCAGAGAGTGCGACTGGAGTCCAACCAGGTGTGCTATAACAGCGGAGGAATATTCGCTGTTGCAACACTGATCCTCCTCCCGGCCAATCGGGAAGTGGGTTTGATACCAGTCACCTGATTGGCTGAAAGGACAGGCGACCCTACTGGATGCCTAGGAGGAGGGGAGGAGACGCATGGTGGAAGCGAGGAGAAGAGCCACTGGCCAATGCCTGGATGTCCGGTCCCCACCGGCGCTCCTCGGATGCCCCCGCCAATGCCTGTATGGCCGGTCCCCGACGCCGCTCCGCAGATGCCCAATCCCCACCGCCGCTCCTCAGATGCCCAATCCCCGCCGCCCCTCAGATGCCCAATCCCCGCCGCCGCTCCTCAGATGCCCAATCCCCGCCGCCGCTCCTCAGATGCCCAATCCCCGCCGCCGCTCCTCAGATGCCCAATCCCCGCCGCCGCTCCTCAGATGCCCAATCCCCGCCGCCGCTCCTCAGATGCCCAATCCCCACCGCCGCTCCTCAGATGCCCAATCCCCACCGCCGCTCCTCAGATGCCCAATCCCCACCGCCGCTCCTCGGATGCCTGCCGCCTAGATGGGGCAAGTACCGACCAGTAGAGGGGGGGGGGGTTTCTGTTGTTTGCCACCCCCCTCCCCCAAACAAAAAACCACAAGCCGCCACTGACATCAGAGTACCCAAGTTTTTTGGTCCAGGGCCTCTCGTGAAGATAATACGGTAAGTCAATGTTACAGCTGTCATTTTTGAGTCTTTTGGGTAAAGAAAGACTACATCTAGGTCTGAACGGTTTTCTTGGTTACAAGCTTGTGTTACATTTGTACTATGCAGGATATACATTAGTGAATTATATAAGTAAATTGGTATACTCACTAGGCACCAACCATTAACATATTGTATATGTGCTCACAGCATGAGAGTTTTCAATAATGCATGATATTTTGCTATTTCCCTTCATAAAAATCTAAATGTAGTTGGTAATGACTTCTGGTATTGTATTACCATGACTGTACTGTTTAAGCCAAACTACAGTAAGATATTTAAACCGTGACCAGCCTTCTCTCCCAGGACTCAGACAAAAGGACAGCAACTCTTCGCCAGGCTCTTTGCCATTTCATTCTCTTCCTAAAAAAGAGCAGAGAGCAACTTTTCAGTGTGCTGCTGCTCCTCACTAGCCAATCATCAGGTTGGTGACCAGGCTAGAGGAGAAAGGTGAAATCACCTACCAAGCTGTGCTTTCTAGGGGTCTCAACCACAGTGAGTAGAATTCCAAATATTTTGGCAGCAAAGACCGTTTCGGTTTATGTTTTTCAGCTATTAATTTATCAAAAGAAATGGGGGATGGGGTAAAGATTACCCCAGGGACTTTAAAGGTGCTTAAATACTATAGTAATTGGAGTAAAGTAGTATGTATGCAAAGTCTATCCATACAAAAATGTATTTAATTATATTTAATACATATTATCAAAAGTTAAAAACAGGTTTCACAATATCCATATCTGGCTTTACAAAGACAATGAAAAAAACCACTTAGTAGATACCACTCGACATGTTTCGCTCTTTATGAGCTTCATCAGGAGTTTTGGTAAATGTGTGGTATACTAGGGATGAGAAACACAAAGTAAATATCACATATTATGAAAATTATAAATAAAATCACACGGATAGATTAATTCCTGCACACATAAATAGCCAAGTTCAATCAAAGAGTCACATAAAGGTATTGAAATCATAGCCAATTAATCAATAAGAAATGAAATAGATCCAACACAACAAAAAGAAACAATTACTGTATTTACTGGCGTATAACACTCACTTTTTCACCATGAAAATCGGGTGCAAATAGCGTGTGCGTGTTATACGCCAATACTTCAATTTTAGCTGCCTCGGAGGGGACAGGGAGGGGGACGGGATGAGTGCCGTCAGATTAAATACAGTGAGAATCTCCTGTTTACTTGGCGGCCTCTGTAATAGAAAGTCCCGTCTCCTGGGCCGCCATTGGGCCACTGTTCTGTCTATCATAGGCGGTTCTCACTGTATGTAATCTGTCGGCGCTTGTCCCGCCCCCCTCACTGTCCCCTCTAGGCTGCAGATGGGCATCGATCAGGCTGCATTGATGGCAGTGGTGAGGCTGCTGCATTGATGGCAGTGGTGAGGCTGCTGCATTGATGGCAGTGGTGAGGCTGCTGCATTGAT
The DNA here is from genome assembly GCF_042186555.1 of Aquarana catesbeiana. NCBI lineage: Eukaryota > Metazoa > Chordata > Amphibia > Anura > Ranidae > Aquarana > Aquarana catesbeiana. The sequence continues at coordinate 240,892,562 of NC_133333.1, forward strand.
GGCAGTGGCAATGCTGCTACATTGATGGCAATGGTGAGGCTGCTACATTGATGTAGACTAATGAGGCTGCATTGATGTGCACTTATGAGGCTGCAGGTGGGCATTGATCAGGCTGCATTGATGGCATTGGTGAGGCTGCAGATGGGCACTGACCCTTATTTTGCTTCAAAGTTCCATATTAAAAATTTAAGTTTTTTTCCTGAAACTTCCCTCTTAAAATTAATGTGCATGTTATACGCCTGTGCGTGTTATACGCCGATAAATACGGTAATCAATAAATAATCATAATAAAGACTATCTTACCAAGCCAAACAATACATAAGGGTAAAATAATTATTATAGTTTAGTAGAAGCGATGAATGGCAATTCACAATTATTTTACCCTTATGTATTATTTGGCTTGGTAAGATAGTCTTTATTATGATTATCGATTGTTTCTTTTTGTTGTGTTGGATCTATTTCATTTCTAATTGATTAATTGGCTATGATTTCAATATCTTTATGTGACTCTTTGATTGAACTTTGCTATTTATGTATGCTGTAATTACTCTATCCGTGTGATTTTATTTATAATTTTCATAATATGTGATATTTACTTTGTGTTTCTCATCCCTAGTATACCACACATTTACCAAAACTCCTGATGAAGCTCATAAAGAGCGAAACATGTCGAGTGGTATCTACTAAGTGTTTTTTTTTCATTGTCTTTGTAAAGCCAGATATGGATATTGTGAAACCTGTTTTTAACTTTTGATAATATGTATTAAATATAATTAAATTTTTGTATGGATAGGCTTTGCATACATACTTCTTTACTCCAATTACTATAGTATTTAAGCACCTTTAAAGTCCCTGGGGTAATCTTTACCCCATCCCCCCTTTCTTTTGTGTATTTCTTTATGGGATGCAGTGCCAATGGCTGATTGTTTCTGTCCTCTATATATAAAGGTTACTATTAATTTATCAGTTTGCCTGGTGTTCAACTTCAACCACCTTCCTCACACACATGGAGATGGTAAGATCAATGCACCTGGATACACAGATCCCCGGTATCCATTCCATCAATGAGATCTGCACTACACCACAAATCACAGCTCTGCAAGTCTCCGCCTATGTGGAGGGGTGTGTGTGTGCCTTTCCTCCAATCAGCTGTCTCGGGAGTGTATGACACAACTCCCCTCCCACTGCTGGAACAGGAAGAGAAAATTCTAACACAATGTGCACTTTCTAAAAACAGCATAAAAAAGCTGAAGACAGCAGATATACAGTGCCTGATACCCTTCAAAATATACACAGTGCCTGATACCCTTAAAATATACACAGTGCCTCATTCCCCAGTGCCTGATCCTCCTTCAAATATACACAGTGCCTGATCCCCCTTCAAATATACACAGTGCCTGATTCCCTTTCAAATATACACAGTGCCTGATCCCCCTTCAAATATACACAGTGCCTGATCCCCCTTCAAATATACACAGTGCCTGATCCCCCTTCAAATATACACAGTGCCTGATCCCCCTTCAAATATACACAGTGCCTGATCCCCCTTCAAATATACACAGTGCCTGATCCCCCTTCAAATATACACAGTGCCTGATCCCCCTTCAAATATACACAGTGCCTGATCCCCCTTCAAATATACACAGTGCCTGATCCCCCTCAAATATACACAGTGCCTGATCCTCCTTCAAATATACACAGTGCCTGATCCCCCTTCAAATATACACAGTGCCTGATCCCCCTTCAAATATACACAGTGCCTGATCCCCCTTCAAATATACACAGTGCCTGATCCCCCTTCAAATATACACAGTGCCCGATCCCCCTTCAAATATACACAGTGCCCGATTCCCCTTCAAATGTACACAGTGCCTGATCTCCCTCAAATATACACAGTGCCTGATCCCCCTCAAATATACACAGTGCCTGATCCCCCTTCAAATATACACAGTGCCTGATCCCCCTCAAATATACACAGTGCCTGATCCTCCTTCAAATATACACAGTGCCTGATCCCCCTTCAAATATACACAGTGCCTGATCCCCCTTCAAATATACACAGTGCCTGATTCCCCTTCAAATATACACAGTGCCTGATTCCCCTTCAAATGTACACAGTGCCTGACCCCCCTCAAATATACACAGTGCCTGATCCCCCTTCAAATATACACAGTGCCTGATCCCCCTTCAAATATACACAGTGCCTGATCCCCCTTCAAATATACACAGTGCCTGATCCCCCTTCAAATATACACAGTGCCTGATCCCCCTTCAAATATACACAGTGCCTGATCCCCCTTCAAATATACACAGTGCCTGATCCCCCTTCAAATATACACAGTGCCTGATCCCCCTTCAAATATACACAGTGCCTGATCCTCCTTCAAATATACACAGTGCCTGATCCCCCTTCAAATATACACATTGCCTGATCGCCCTTCAAATATACACATTGCCAGATCACCCTTCAAATATACACAGTGCCCAATCTCCCTCAAATATACACAGTGCCTGATCACCCTTCAAATATACACAGTGCCCAATCTCCCTCAAATATACACAGTGCCTGATCCCCCTTCAAATATACACAGTGCCCGATCTCCCTCAAATATACACAGTGCCTGATCCCTCAAAAGGTACATCTGTCCTCATGTAAATTACTGTGCCAGCTACATATAAACGTGGTGGTGGCAGCAGCACATTCTTGATGCACTTTATTGCAGCTTACCAGTCCTTAGATGTGGTGGCTGCATTTGTTTTCCTGTTTTCAAGCCAAGTACATTAAGGCTCGGTTCACACTGGGGCGACTTGGGATCCGACTTGTACGCCCTCAAGTCGCCCCAAGTCGCCCCAAGTCGCTTTGGATTTAGAATACAATTGTAGTGAATTGAACCGTCTTAACTGACACTACTGAAGTCGCTCCGACTTCAAAAAAGGTTCCTGTACTACTTCTATCCGACTTGTAGGCGACTTGTACCCATTCAACTCAATGTAAGTCGCCTGCAAGTCGGATCTCTCAAGCGACTTTGCAGAGAAAACCCCTCCCTCCCCCCTCCCTCCCAGAGAGGTGATTGGCCACAGGCGAAGTCGCCTGTCATGGAGGCGACTTCAAGTCGCCTCGTAATTTGCCGAAGTCGCGCTGAAGTCGCGCTAAAGTCGCGCTGAAGCCGCGTTGAAGTCGCGGTACAAAGTCGCGCTAAAGTCGTGTTGCCCATGTGTGAACCGACCCTTAGTGCAAGTACATTAAAATACTTGTTGCTCCTGTCAGAAATGTTCTGGCCCCTTCCTCTGTACTGAACTGAAATCTCAAACAGTGCGATCCGCTTTTCCATTTGTCTTCTGTATACAACAAAACAATGCTCTTCTACGTAATGGAGACGAGGGGGATGTTTTTAGTCTAAATTAGGAGAACAGCCTTGGGTACCTTGCTTCTCATCCATTACAATGTGTGACCCTAGGACAGGAAGTGTGTTACTGGCAGGACCACCATAGGTAGCCTCTGGTTAATCCTCAATCAGTGCACATTAACGTGGAGCGCCACCCAAAAGGGGAAGTTCCGCTTTAAGGATTTTGACAAGCACCCGTTCCCACTTCTGCTCCGACCGAAACAGAAGTCGTCCCCCCCCCCCCCCCGTAGTCTTGTGGGACATGTGACAGATCCAAAAAGACTGCATCCACCATTCACAATGCGCAGCGCTGCTCGCGCATGCGCAGTGGGCACCCGGCTGTGAGGTCGCAAGCTGTCACAGCCGGGTGCCCATAGTGAAGGTGCCAGCATCGAGGAAAGAAGAAAGTGGGTGAAACCCGCTGGATCGTGGGACAGGTGAGTGGCTGTTTTATAAAAGTTTTTGTGGCTACTGACTTTTTTTCCACAGGAGACTGGAACTCCTCTTTAATGATATATGACAAAATCTAGCTACAGGCTGGATAAATTCTTGTAGAGGGTCGGATGTGGCCCACAAATTGTAGTTTGGAGACTCCTGTGCTAGACTAAGCCCTGGTTCACGCCGGAGCGATTTTTGAACTGTCAAATCGCATGTCAAGTTGCACCCCATTTCCGGCAATGGAAATCATTGCAACTCAAATCACACTGCTTTTTTGCAATTTCATTTTGGCTTGCATTGACTTCTGTTAAATGAAGTCGCAAGCCGCAATCCAAATCGCACTGATCTTCGGCTTTTGAAGCATCGTGATGTCAAAGCCGCATTGGTGTGAATTAGGACTTACAAGGGAATTATTGCAGGACATTCACAAACAGATAGAAGGCAAAATTCACATTCTACCACCAGCCATCCTGAAATACAAGATTTGCAGTATATTAGAATATCTATACAATAGTTCTGTTTTCACATAAAAACATCCGCTCTCCTGATTTTCTGACCAAGTCTTATTAAACAAACTTTCTGAACTGGATTTCCAGAGAATAGGGAAGAAATATAAGGAACACAACAACACAGTGCGTACAAAGATTTCCAGACATCGACTAACACAGAAATTCAAGAAAAACTTCAAAGCCTATATCAGAAGAATACATTTTGCATGCATCAAAATTCAGTAATGACTTCTTATTGAACACCTAGGACATTTTTGCAAGTATCAGTAGATTCATTTTCTAAAGGCATTTTAGTCTCTGTTAGGAGTGGAATGACAGGTAGTGGTCCTTGTATAGGCAGAGTTACTACCCACAGTAAGTGCCAATGGTGAGGCATCCACCTTGTATTGAAACTCCAGGACTTGCAAATTATTATTGGTCTGTTAAGGCAGTGGTCTGCAAACTGCGCCCAGGGGCTGAATGTGGCCCTTTGCTTGCTTTTATCAGGCCCTAGGGACACTATTCCTCCCACTGATACAAGGAACTATTCCTTCTACTCCAACACTGGGGCACGATTCCTATCACTGACCCCAATGATGGGCACTCTTCCTCCCACCAATGATGGGACACACTTTTTCCTGCCAACACCAACAATGGGGCACTCTTCCTGCCACCAACGTTGGGGCACACTTTTTCCCACTGACATCAATAATGGGGCACACTTCCTCCCACCGACACCAACAATGGGGCACTCTTCCTCCCACCGACACCAACAATGGGGCACGCTTCCTCCCACCGACACCAACAATGGGGCACGCTTCCTCCCACCGACACCAACAATGGGGCACGCTTCCTCCCACCGACACCAACAATGGGGCACGCTTCCTCCCACCGACACCAACAATGGGGCACGCTTCCTCCCACCGACACCAACAATGGGGCACGCTTCCTCCCACCGACACCAACAATGGGGCACGCTTCCTCCCACCGACACCAACAATGGGGCACGCTTCCTCCCACCGACACCAACAATGGGGCACGCTTCCTCCCACCGACACCAACAATGGGGCACGCTTCCTCCCACCGACACCAACAATGGGGCACGCTTCCTCCCACCGACACCAACAATGGGGCACTCTTCCTCCCACCGACACCAACAATGGGGCACTCTTCCTCCCACCGACACCAACAATGGGGCACTCTTCCTCCCACCGACACCAACAATGGGGCACTCTTCCTCCCACCGACACCAACAATGGGGCACTCTTCCTCCCACCGACACCAACAATGGGGCACTCTTCCTCCCACCGACACCAACAATGGGGCACTCTTCCTCCCACCGACACCAACAATGGGGCACTCTTCCTCCCACCGACACCAACAATGGGGCACTCTTCCTCCCACCGACACCAACAATGGGGCACTCTTCCTCCCACCGACACCAACAATGGGGCACTCTTCCTCCCACCGACACCAACAATGGGGCACTCTTCCTCCCACCGACACCAACAATGGGGCACTCTTCCTCCCACCGACACCAACAATGGGGCACTCTTCCTCCCACCGACACCAACAATGGGGCACTCTTCCTCCCACCGACACCAACAATGGGGCACTCTTCCTCCCACCGACACCAACAATAGGTGCTATTCCTCCCACTGACACCAAAGATGGGGCACTATTTCTCCCACTGACACCAATGATGGAGCACTATTTACTCTCATTGATGCCAAGGGATTTTGTATTCCCAATGGCCACAGTCCGGCCCCCTTAAGGTCTGAAGGACAGTAAACTGGCCCTTTGTTCAGAAAGTTTGGAGACCCCCTGTGTTAAGGGGTCAATGTAAATGTTCATTTTGTGGTATGACCATTATAGATCCATGACAGTCCCATAAGAAAATCTAATCTCAGTTTGGCATTTCACATGTCACCACAGTGACTTGTTTTTACCTAAACAAATATGGCAGGAACATTATTTTTTATAGTTTGGGGCTAACAATTTTTTTACTGGTTATGAATGTAAAAATTAGGAGTTGCACAAATATTATCAAATAGAAAAAACAAAGAAAGTCTGAAGCTTATGCAAGAAATGGTTGGCATCAATAATTTTTTTTTGGAGCTCATTGCAACCACAACATGTATTTAATTTGCAACAGTGCAGAAATGAAACTTAAAGTGCAAAGAATTATTGCACTACCCTGTAAAGAAATGAAACTTGGAAGCTGGTAACTATAGGCAGCAAGAAATATTTGCACACTTTTCAACCTTTCTAAAGAAGAGATGAACACTCAGATTAGCAAAACAATATGGCAGGGGTTTTCATTACTTTATTATTATGGACCATTGGTCTGGTATCCTCTAGGCACAGGTTCCCAAATTAGCTCCACTAAAGCTATATTGTGTTGTGACCAAAAAGCATACTACCGGAGAAGGAGGAGGACAAGGTTGAGAGCCTGTGCTTCAGAGGTTTTTGTTCATTCATGCAGGGTTACCCTAGAAGCAAACAAGCATACGGTGCAGGAGATGGCAGTGGGGATTCTATGGGGGTAAACAGGCAAATGTGAAGGGCTGCAGTCTTCTCAGTTCCCTGCCTGGAAGACACATGGATTTATTCTGAGAAAGAAGTCACTTACGCACAAGGAGCTGAGCAGCATTTCCATCCTACCTTTGCTGTAACCACATCAGTCGACTCCATGCCGTTCACTCGGCCTATCAGTAAACAACCATTTGAGAGAAAGAGGTGTATCAGATGAGCAAGTCATGTTCTGAACTTGGGTGACCTACCTATAGGGGCATGCCACCCGCTACCACTGTGCTTAGTCGTATGGTGAGACACTCAGCTGAGTGGTGAGGGGAAACAGGCTGGTGGTGCCAGAACAGTGAACGACAAGAAAGCCAAATACCCCTTTTCTAGCAAATTCCACACAGTAAGAACAGGAGAGGAAAATAATCAGCTTTGTGAATTATTACCAATCTTGAACGGTCATGAGGAGTTATATGGACATAGAATTGTGTATCCATGAGCAGTTCCTAGGGACAATTATAACACTTGTATAGACCAGCCTTTTTAAACCAGGGTACCTTTGAGGTTTCTTCAAGGGTGCCTTGGCAAAATGCCTTAAAATTGCCCCATCCACCCATTGTATACAAGCCAGCGGGTGGATGAAACCTGCCCTTTAGTTACACAAAGCCAGAGGTTTTCATTGTACACCATTACAACCTTCTAGCTGCCAAACTCCTAATGACCAATGGCATCATCAGTTGATGAGGCTGTCAGCGGCCTTCATATAATCCTTGTTTGACCCTCCCTTGCCTCTCTCCATAAGCTTTGGGGTCTCATTAGCTAAGTGATGGAGAAAAACTGAAGGAGAAGAAATGTTAGAAGCGCATGAGGGATGAATGTGAGGCAATTATGACCCTACAAAAAAAGGTACCATCCTGTATAAAACAATTACTAAATGAGAACATAAATGGGGTGGGACTTTACATGTACCTAATAAATACACATACCAAATAGGCTTAAAAAAAAACCCCAAAAAAATCTTTAATTTCCATATACAAATGGTTAGCTTTAAAAAAGTTGAATACACTGGTTAAAACCAGTTACTGCAAGTCTATCCAGGGTGTGCTGGTCTTAGCTGAAGAATCGATCAAACTTGCCTATGCGTTTTGTGGCGAGTCCCACCTCATTAGGGCCTTAGATTGGAGCACACATTTGTACATATACTGTGTAGTTTTTGTCAGCCGGCTCAGTGGAGGAGAAGCCTGGGGAGCCCGTGGGGATTAAATCCATGTCCCCCCCAAAAGAGAAAAACAGACTCCATAAAGGATCAAAAGGGGCCAGAACTGGGTCCCAAGTTACAAGAGGCAAAATTGAAGAGTGAATCAAGCCACACCTAAGCTTTTGCTTATCCTTGCAGCATGGATGGAACCGAAAAAAAATATATATGTTAACGGCTTACTGGGTGTGTATACTTCCTCCATCTGTGTCTTCAAATGAATGACCAGCACATCCTGGATAGACTTACAGTAACTGTGGTTTTAACCAGTTGTAGGCAACTTTTTTAAAGTTAACCATTTGTATATGGAAATTAAAGATTTGATTATTTTTTAAGCCTATTTTGTATGTGTATTTATTAGACCCTGCAAGGTACATGTAAAGTCCCACCCCATTTTTGTTCTCATTTAGTAATTGAAGGAGAAGAAAAAAATTGGAATACTAGTCCCTACCAGTTTGTAAAAGTGTATTTGCTTTGGAAGAATGAATCACCTTTAACGTTGGGTGTCCTACGTGTATTGACGTTGCTGCATTATGTAAAATGATCAGAATAGTTTTTACATTTTAGAATGGGGCATCTCAAGACTGTCCATAATTTTGAGGGTGCCCCGAGATTGTCCAAAAATTTAAAGGCCTGCCTTGACTGAAAAAAAGATTGAGAAATACTGGTATAGACAATCTCCCCAGGCAAGAAGTGGACAGTATGCCAATGGGCATACCGAATACATCAAAAAGTTTCCTCAGTCAACAAAGAAAAGGTTATCGAGGTTTACAAAATCTATCATTTTACCTCCCTGTCTCATAGCATAAAATATGTCAGGAAGTTGGTGTTGTGCGTTAAACAGATCGCCAGGCTGGGTTTGATGAAGCGGGGAAGAGGACGTAGGACAAATAATTCTAACCTTTATTTTTCTGGGCCTTCCTACAACAAAAGGTGGCCATAGCCCTCAGGATATCATTAGCTACAGTAAGTACGATCCAACTGCCTGGACACAGCTTAAAACGTTCGCTGAAGAGTTGATGGCTTAGTATGTCAGGCATTATACGGTCACCTGAATCCTAACAATTTCATCTATGTCTAGCATATCACCATTTTTAATTTTTTTCATTTTGATTGGGTTTGGGCTGCACTAGCTGCATTTGTGTTAGGTGGCCCTAAAAAAGCAAACATAGGTGCCCATAGCATATATACATAAACACACTTTAGCCCTACGCTTGTGTCCCGTAAGTGTATAGGAGAAAAAAAAGACAAGCCAGTAAAAAAAGAATGAGTAGGAAAGATCTCACACATTTTAGACTGCCCCAGGCACCCACAATTTACCCTGGGCTTGTAATCAATTCGTTTTCCACCACCCCCCCGCCGCCTTCCCAACAACCACATACTATAAACGCAACCTCAGCAATTTAAAAAAAAGCTGTATGTGCTCTTACCACCAGATCAATGACTCTCATACAAAGCTTTACTGGTGAGGCCATCCAGTGTGTTAACCAGACATCAATATTTATGTATAATTTTACGTACTGGGCTTTAGGAGAACCCTAGGATCACAGTCAGAGGACATCCTGCTGTCCTTGGAAGTGTGGGAGGGGTGGAATCCATAGTAGCGCATTGATCAGTATAGGAAGACAAACTTGATATGCTGATCAAGAGATACATTAGAAGAGCCCTGAAGGCAATTTAAAATTCTAGTTTATGCAGTACTTTGTTAAAAAAAAAAAAAAAGAACCGAGTACTACATCAAACATTATGAGATATGGAAATAATGACAGATCTGTAGCTTAAACTGGACATATGGATAGTATAATAAGAAAAAGAACCCAAATATATCCATGAAATGGTCTACAAGTTCATTAGACAGCACTGTTACTTTTACTGTCTATATGAAATGAGCATTGGCGGTTCCCGAGAGCTAATTTAAATGAAAACAAATTGTTCAGGGTCAGCTTAAAAACAAATAAATAATATATATATCCAGCAGTAACGTGCAAGAGAAGAGCCTATATACACTGATCTCCAGGAACCTGTCTCCCCTACCTGCCTTTTGTTACAGCTCTGCAGTCTCCATCAGTGTCTTTTTTTTTTTTTTTTTTTGAAAGAATGATGTCAAGAGTACTTCAAACAAGGCCAGGAAGAATATAATTTTTATACTAACCGTGAAATACTATTCTTGGAGTTCATTGAGGGACACAAGTTTCAGAGATATTTGGGTTATACTGCCACCTACAGGAGGATTTAAACACAGGCAAACAAGAAAACCGTGATCTCCTACTAGTAACATGCCTCTGTGCTGACAGCAGTGCTGGCAGGAAGACCATAAACACAGATGGGTGGAACCTGAGACCCTCAATGAGCGCCAAGGAAAAGATTTTATGGGGAGTACAAAAATCCCATTTTCTCTTTCTTGTTCATTCAGGGACACAAGATTCAGATGACATTTGGTGGGTCCAAAAAACAGCTCATCTAAGGGAGCGAGCAACACTGCAGCACTTCTATACCCAGTAAAAAAAAAAAAAAAACTGAGGACTGTCTGCAGCTCAAAAAGCTGTCTGCAAAACCTTATGCCCAGAGCTGCCATCAGCGGAGGCCTAAACATCCACTTGTTCAAGTTTGGGAAGTAGTCGCCTGATGCAAATTCAGATGATTTCAAAAGGCAGATTTTTTGGTAGCACCCTGATGTTTAGGAAGGGTTGCTAATAAAATTTACCTGCCAGGTATAGTTGCCTTGGCCAATTGAAAGGAGATCAATTGTTTCCACTCTAATTCTGGAATTGCTGCACTCCTCTCTTCTGTCACTAGATGGCCGGGTATCTGGTGGCATTAGATAAGACAAGGGCATTGCAAGGACAGATTAGGAATAGATGGGGTATCTCAGCCAATGGGCAGGGATCTTCATGGGTCTGCTGGGAGAGACCATTTATTTGGGTGAGGTCAGGTGATCGGGGTTTCTGGGCCACCTGGATGGCTGTCTGGGTGGACGTGTGTTGTGCTGCCCTGGGCTGCTAGGCCAGATCCTGAGGCCTATCCCGGGGACATCTGGCTGCTAGGCTGTCTGGGAGCCTATTCAGAAGCAGGAGAGCAGTGCAGGGTTGGGACTGTGGCTTGCAGTCCAACCAGAAGTGACGGTTCTGCCGGCCGGAGAACCTGTCATGGTCGAAGGTAGAAGAGAAGCTGTTGCCACTAAGGGACCATCCACCTTGTTACCAGGGACCACAATGAGTAGCTGAAGCAAGTACCGGAGCAGAATTCTCACTAACCGGGCACGGTGAAGAATTGGAAAACTTCAGCAGGTGTCAAGCCAGGGACCCAGCCAGCGGATGTGACGCTTGCAGAGCAGTTTGTGTGCCAAGCCAAGGACCGAGCCAGTGGGGTTACTCTTGAGGAGTATCTGAGTGCCAAGCTAGGGACCCAGCTGGAACGTGGGGGTGAGGCTTGAGGAAGATGCTCAGTAAAAAGATTGGAAGAGCTCAGGAGAACCAGTAGCACTGGATCAGCGGGTCTAGGTGACAAACTGGGAGCTCAGTTGAGTGAAGATCTAAACAAGGAGATGGGGGGAGGAAGTGAAAGAGTTCATTTTCAAACTTTGTTAGAAACTGTTCAAGATTGTTGCCATAGGAGACAGCGTGTCCACACATGCAGATGTGGCATCATGTTGGATGCCTTTTCCTGCATGGCTGTCTACCTATAGAAGTCTTGGAGTCTGCTAATTAACATTGCAACTACTAAAGGGTGTCCTGGCAACAATCCTCTCTCCCACAGTTCTGTTCAAGAGAAAATAAACCTCTTTGCATTCAAGAAGTATCTGGCGCCCATTAATCCACCTTGCATTACACCCACCATGCCTAGTAATCCACTCTACACAGGATGTCAGCTGTCCCTAACTCTGGAGGTCACCATTAGGCCTGGAGAGGCCCGGGACTTGGCTACATTTTGTACGTTTTTCTCTTGCATTTTAGGGGTGGTTTGCTGTAAGAAAGCTTCTTTGGTCAGGATGGCACATTTGCAGATGCTCCTTTTAAAGTCTTTTGGGCCAAAAACACCCAAATCTGCCTGAAAATAAGCTCCTGTATGTCTGAGCAATAGACACCCTGAGCACTCGGGTATGAACAGGCACCACTGCAGGCATGGTTTATGTTGTGTGTTTTCTAATTTCAACCTACAAAATGCTCAGTTGTGAACAGGACCTAAATGAGTACTTTAGAGTCTGGGTCACACACCAGAGGCTGTGCCACAGCACTGGACCTGGAAAGTATTTTATAGCTGACTAACACAGTACACAAAAGGTCTGGAAAGCTCCACAATGCTGAGTGCAGTGCCTGAACGTCCCATTCTAGGTAGGCCCTGCAACAGTCCAGGGGGTCCTGTACGGATTTTAAAGTTATTGCTGATGATACACTGTTCTGGATAGCTTCATAAGGAGACTAACCCAAGCAGTGTGTAGTGAAGGCTTGATTGAAGAAAAAAAAAAAAAAAAAGTAAAAATGGTCAAACTTTTCACAGAGAAAAATCATCTATCTCCCTAGGACAGTGATGGCGAACCTTGTCACCCCAGATGTTTTGGAACTACATTTCCCATGATGCTTACCTACACTGCAGAATGCATGAGCATCATGGGAAATGTAGCGACAAGGTTCGCCATCACTGCCCTAGGAGAGGTTAGGAGTGAGAGCCTCACACCAAGATGGTCATTGCTTTTTAGTGTCCTGTAGCTCCTGTGGGCAGTAGTATAACACAAGTCTCTGAATCCTGTATCCCTCAATGACTGTGAATGAAATAGGTTTTAAAATCATGGCTGTTTCTTCATCTAGAAGACAATGCATTGCTATGACAGTATTGTCAGGCATTATTGTAATTAGTTAGTGAGAAGATGACTACAGACGTCAAAGAACAGTCAGACATGAAGGCACAGTCCATTCATTTTACAAAGTCTTTTGGCTTAGTTGCAGCTGAAAGCTTTTGGCTCACACAAGTGCTTCTGTGCAGACAAGAAGTGTGGAGGGGAAGGTACCGGTCTGCAAGTTGCTGACAGTCCTGGCATAGCTTGTCATGGGGGGGGGGCTGGGAGTGAAAGCCCTCGAATAAAACGTTCTAACCATTATGATCATTTCTTATCCAAATGTAAAGGGCTGACAGAGAGTGCTCCACAGACATGAGATCACCTCCAAAAGCAGGGAGTTATTTTTGGCCACCTTTAATGTCAACTTATTTTCATAATTGATTAAAATGGATGTCCAGCCAAAATGTGTGTGTATGTATATATTTTTTATAATTATATATCTATCTATAGATATAGAGAGATATACATTTTCCACATTTTGTCATGTTACAACCAAAAACGTAAATGTTTTATGTGAGAGACCAACACAAAGTGGCACATAATTGTGAAGTGGAAGAAAAATGATAAACGTTTTTCAATTTTTTTTTTTTTTTTTACAAATAAAATGTCTGAAAAGTGTGGCGTTCATTTGTATTCCGCCCCCTTTACTCTGATACCCCCTAACTAAAATCTAGTGGAACCAATTGCCTTCAGAAGTCACCTAATTAGTAAATAGATTCCACCTGTGTGTAATTTAATTTCAATATAAATACAGCTGTTCTGTGAAGCCCTTAGAGGTTTGCTAGAGAACCTTAGTGAACAAACAGCATCATGAAGGCCAAGGAACACACCAGACAGGTCAGGGATAAAGTTGTGGAGAAGTTTAAAGCAGGATTAGGTTATAAAAAAATATCAATATAAGTTTTGAACATCTCACAGAGTACTGTTCAATCCATCATCTGAAAATGGAAAGAGTATGGCACAACTGCAAACCTACCAAGACATGGCCGTCCACCTAAACTGACAGGCCGGGCAAGGAGAACATTCATCAGAGAAGAAGCCAAGAGGTCCATGGTAACTCTGGAGGAGCTGCAGAGATCCACAGCTCGGGTGGGATGTCCACAGGACAACTATTAGTCGTGCTCTCCACAAATCCGACCTTTATGGAAGAGTGGCAAGAAGAAAGACATTGTTGAAAGAAAGCAATAAAAAGTCACGTTTGTAGTTTGCGAGAAGCCATGTGGGGGACATAGCAAACATGTGGAAGAAGGTGCTCTGGTCAGATGAGACCAAAATTGAACTTTTTGGCCTAAAAGCAAAACGCTATGTGTGGTGGAAAACTAACACTGCACATCACCCTGAACACATCATCCCCACCGTGAAACATGGTGGTGGCAGCATCATGTTGTGGGGATGCTTTTCTTCAGCAGGGACAGGGAAGCTGGTCAGAGTTGATGGGAAGATGGATGGAGCCAAATACAGGGCAATCTTAGAAGAAAACCTGTTAGAGTCTGCAAAAGACTAGACTGGGGTGGAGGTTCACCTTCCAGCAGGACAACAACCCTAAACATACAGCCAGAGCTATAATGGAATGGTTTAGATCAAAGCATATTTATGTGTTAGAATGACCCAGTCAATGTCCAGACCAAATCCGATTGAGAATCTGTGGCAAGACTTGAAAATTGCGCTTTCCATCTAATCTGACAGAGCTTGAGCTATTTTGCAAAGAAGAATGGGCAAAAATATCACTCTAGATGTGCAAATCTGGTAGAGACATCCCCAAAAAGACTTGCAGCTGTAATTGAAGTTGAAAGGTGGTTCTACAAAGTATTGACTCGGGGGTTGAATACAAATGTACGCCACACTTATCACATATTTGTAAAAAATTTGGAAAAACATTTATCATTTGTCTTCCACTTCACAATTATGTGCCACTTTGTGTTGGACCATCACATAAAATCCTAATAAAATACATTTATGTTTTTGGTAGCAACATGACAAAATGTGGAAAATGTCAAGGGGTATGAATATTTTTTCAAGGCACTGTAGAGGGAAGGATTAGAACCCTTCTCAATTTTTACTGCCATCCGGAGCTCTGTTTGAGACTCTTCATCTCACTAAGACCCAGTTCACACCTATGCTGGTTTCAGTTTGGATATTCCAGGTGCATTTTGCACTTTTCAATACAAGTTTTTGATCCATTGAAGTCTATGGAACCAAAAACCAGAAAAAGGTCCCTGGCCGTTTACATAAAATGCACAGATGTGAACATGACCCATAGAAAACAATGTTAAATGGACTGTAGGTGCATAGGTGTGAACCAGGCCTTACCGTTCCAGTGCAATGGTTTTACTAGACAGCACGTGAGGGGAAATTTCCAATAGCAACACAGAATATATATATATATATATATATATATATATATATATACATACATACACACACACACACACACATACACATACACAGTATCTCACAAAAGTGAGCACACCCTTCACATAGAGCCTCAAGCTGTACACCCACTACTTTACATTGTAGCAAAGTGTCATTTCTTCAGTGTTGTCACATGAAAAGGTAGAATAAAATATTTACAAAAATGTGAGGGGAGTACTCACTTTTGTGAGATACTGTATATATAAAGTTGTGCTCATAAGTTTACATACTCTGTCAGAATTTATGATTTCTTGGCCGTTCTTCAGAGAATATGAATGATAACACAAAAACTGGTTAGTGTTTGGCTGAAGCCATTTATTATCAATCAACTGTGTTTACGCTTTTTAAATCATGACAACATAAACTACTCAAATGACCCTGATCAAAAGTTTACATACCCTGGTGGTTTTGGCCCGATAGCATGCACACAAGTTGACACAAAGGGTTTGAATGGCTATTAAAAAGGTAACCATCCCCACCTGTGATCTGTTTGCTTGTAATTAGTGTGTGTGTATAAAAGGTCAATGCGTTTCTGGACTCCTGACAGACCCTTGCATCTTTCATCCAGTGCTGCACTGGAGTTTCTGGTTTCTGAGTCATGGGGAAAGCAAAAGAATTGTCAAAGGATCTGCAGGAAAAGGTAGTTGAACTGTATAAAACAGGAAAGGAATATAAAAAAAGATATCCAAGGAACTGAGAATGCCAATCAGCAGTGTCCAAACTCTAATCAAGAAGTGCAAAATGAGGGGTTCTGTTGAAACCAAACCACGGTCAGGTAGACCAACTACAATTTCAGCCACAACTGCCAGGAATATTGTTCGGGATGCAAAGAAAAACCCACAAATAACTTCAGGTGAAATACAGGACTCTCTGAAAACCATGTGGTGTAGCTTTTTCAAGATGCACAATAAGGAGGCACTTGAAGAAAGATTGGCTGCATGGTCGAGTCGCCAGAAGAAAGCCATTACTACGCAAATGCCACAAAGTATCCCCGCTTACAATATGCCAAACAGCACAGAGACAAACCTCAAACCTTCTGGCACAAAGTCATTTGGAGTGATGAGACCAAAATTTAGCTTTTTGGCCACAACTATAAACGCTACATTTGGAGAGGGGTCAACAAGGCTCATGATGAAAAGGTACACCATTCCTATTCCTACTGTGAAACACAGAGGTGGATCGCTAAAGTTTTGGGGATGTGTGAGCTACAAAAAGGCACAGGAAATTTGGTCAAAATTGGCAAGATGAATGCAGTATGTTATTAAAAAATACTGGAGGAGCATTTGCATTTATCAGCCAGGAAGCTGCGCATAGGACGTACTTGGACATTCCAACATGACAATAAACCAAAACACAAGGTCAAGTTGACCTGTCATTGGCTACAGCAGAATAAAGTGAAGGTTCTGGAGTGGCCATCTCAGTCTCCTGTCCTCAACATAATTGAGCCACTCTGGGGAGATCTCAAAACGTGCAGTTCATGCAAGACAGCCCAAGAATTTACAGGAACTGGAGGCTTTTTGCCAAGAGGAATGGGCAGCTTTACCATCTGAGAAGATAAAGAGCCTCATCAACAAATATCACAAAAGACTTCAAGCTGTCATTGATGTTAAAGGGGGCAACACACGGTATTAAGAACTGGGGTATAGGGCTGAAACAACTAATCGATTAATCGACAACTAATCGATTATGAAATTAATCGATTACTATTTTCATAATCGATTAATCGGCCAGTAACATAATGGGGTTAAAAATAATAAAATTAGCCCTTTATAGTACAAAAAGAGCAAATAATCGCTACTGTAAATATTACTTTCACAGTTCTACATTAAAAAAATTAACCCCTTACAGTAGTGATCATTTGCTTTTTTTGTACTATAAAGGGCTCATTTTAGTTTTTTTTAACCCCATTATGTTACTAAACATTTTAGACCTGGTTTACATCTTTGTGTTTTTTGGTGCTTTTTGCAGAAACACACTACAGTTCATTTAACATGGTTTTCTATGGGACACGTTCACAACTATACTTTTTTTCAGCCGCTGCGTATTTGGAAAGGGTCAGGGACTTTTTTTTTTTTTTTAACGCAAAACGGTGCTTTTTTGGTTCAATATACTTCAATGGAGAAGCTGCAGAAAAGCATGTAATTTGTTTTTGCAGCAATTTGTATTTTTTAATCTGCCCAACAACAAATTGGCCAAAAAACTGTATTTCTCTTCTAATAGTGTGTATATATAGTATATCTCTTCTGTCTGTTATTCTCAGAGTGGATTTAATATTTTGCTCCCTAACCATATAGTTGGTTGTTTATATTTACCACTGCATAGAGATATTTAAGAATACATTGTTTTTTTTTAAAAAAACTTTACATACTAACTAAATTATACACCACACTTTTTTTTAAGGTTATTAACCGATTAATCGATTAATCGAAACAATAATCGACCAACTAATCGATTATGAAAATAATCGTTAGTTGCAGCCCTACTGGGGTATGTAAACTTTTGATCAGGGTCATTTGGGTAGTTTCTGTTTTCATTATGATTTAAAAAGAGTAAACACAGTTGATTGATAATAAATGGTTTCAGCCACACACTAACCATGAGTGAAAGAAAAGTGTGTGTTATTCATATTCTCTGAAAAATGGCCAAGAAATCATAAATTCTGCCAAGGTATGTAAACTTATGAGTATATATATATAAGTTTTGGCTAGACTAAACGTAGTTTAAAGCCCAAGGAATTCTCTAATGTGTCATGCCCACATACGGGTGGGTGGTATGTTACTATAATAATTTTTTTTCACTGTCACTTCTTTAGAAGACTTAAAGTGGAAGTAAACCCTCCTATCGTTTTTCAGCCAAGGAAGCTGCCATCTTCGCCTCTTTAATCTTCTTCAACTGCCATGGTGATGGACATGTGATCTGTTATGACACCAGCCACTGGATGGTTTGACGGTTTGCTTGAGAGTAAGGATGGGCTTGGGCGTGTTCGCACACTCCACGTGCAGAGCCCGCCAGGAAGTCGGCACCGTGCTGCGCTAATCACAGGCAGCAAGACATTTCCCGATCTGTGCAGGCGCGCATCGGGAAAATGTCTCACTGCCTGTGATTAGGGGAGCACAGTGCCGACCTACTGGCGGGCTCTGCACGTGGAGTGTGCGAACACGCCCGAGCCCATCCTTACTTGAGAGCACAACCAATGTGACGGTTAGCATTGCCGGGAATGTAACTGTTTTTTTAAACTGTTACATTGATGGGTTTACTTCCGCATTAAGCATGGCGTTTCAGTCTGAATGTAATTTGTCTGTGTTACCTTTCCTGCATTATGTGTAATTGGCATCAACGTTTTACACTAACGTTGGTAATCTGTATTTTCTTTCCATACCTTTCAATAAACTAAGATTGAAAAGAAAAGATCAATTTAGGGTCCACAGCCCTGCACTGGGTGAGATAGGGACAGTCCATCGCCAAATCATGGGGGGAAAAGGGGGGGCGCTGCCTGCCATAGAAGCAGAGGCTCAGTTAAATACAAGTGCTTTTACTCTCCCCTAGAATACACAAGCAATTAGCCCTTGCAGTTTAAGAGCAGCAAGGGATAATTTAGAAGTGTCCCAGAATTGGGCTCTAAATGTAATAAACGGCTTCCTAGTCCTGTGATGAACGGATACAGCTACCTGGAACAACCTGGGACTTTGCTCTACAAAGAAGACATTTGGGGTAATGTAGGCAGAGTTCCAAGCTGTTGGTGCAGGAAATTGAACACATAGATAAAAGGATTAGAAGAAGATATGGTAGAATAGTCATTCAGCATGGAGTCAGGCCAGTACAGTCAGACTCTGGTAGAAGAAGCTGGGATATATTAATTAGTGATCAGTTTGGTCGATTAGAGTTGATGGATGCAGAACAGAGGAAGATGCTGAGCAATGCATCACGATGGCAGGATACAGGAGTTCGATACACTTGGGATGACCTGGAACCCGTCAGTTTTTGGGATGGCTGTGCAGTGGGAGTGGTGGAAGGCAGGAGCTGGGCACATGAGGAGGTGGTACTATAAACTCAGGAACATTGGGTGTTTGTCAGAGATTTTTTGGTGCAGAGGTCACAGGAATGGGATAGGCTGCTCTGTGGGACAGGACGATGCAAAGGGGTGGAACAGGATGAGGGAATCAAATATGCATTTAGAAGCAGAAAACTGAATCTGAAAATGCTAATTCTATACAGCACACTCACCTTAAGCCTCACTCCAAAAAACACAGGAACTTATTACTAGAGCCTGCCAGGGAGCTGGGGATTTGTTCCCATTCTGACAGTGTGTGATGCTCGGTTCATCTGCAGAAGCTGCTGAACCCTGCTGAAAGCTGCACAGCGATTGGACGCTCGCAGTGACTTCATCCAGCTACATTCATCATTGTACATGATGTCCCCAGCAGTGGGAATGCAGACCTGCCTTTGGCCTAGAGAATGCACTGAAATCAATAGGATGCCCAGAGACGACCTTACTCAGGATCATGGGTGCTCGATGGTACCCGGCAACACAGATGCTGCAAAGAGGAGCCCAGTGCACATCCCCGGAGCAAGTCATCCCAGGCTTCCCGTTCTGTGTGCTCAGCAGCTGATGGGGCGAGAAACAAGAGAACGGAGCTCTGCAGAATAACACCATCTATATGAACCTTTACCAGACGAACAGGATGCTTTATGGCAAGTGTTGTTTTAAAGCATGTCCTCATTTGGTGGGATTTTTATGGCAATCAGAACATATTACTTAAAAAATATAATATTTTATTGAAGTTGGTTATCATTAAAATTGTAAAAAAGGAATATTGTACAATCTTCACAACACATAAGGTTCAACATAGCATATATGCTTTACCAATAGAAGGAAGACATGAAGTGGCACCCCCCCCCCCCCCCCCCCAAAACTTGCTGGTATTCCACCCCGATGATAATAGAAGGATGGATTCGGTAGAATAGGGCTTTCCCTATTATGGCAAGTGTTTAGAATGTCCCATGTGATACAATATTGTTCCGTTATGTGAACAGCCAATTCTTTACCTGCTAGAGGAAATCTAATGACTAAATTTACCCTTTATGCAATAATGGACTTCATCTTAGTTATCTGTAATTAGATAAATGTTACTGCATGGTCGAATATGCTGCTGAACAACTGTCACCCAATGGAAAAGATAAAAGGTTAAATCTCAGACGCCGTTTTCCTCTGGAAAAAAAAAATATAAATATATATACACCAAGCAAAGAGAATATCAGAACACAAAATATATTCCAGTCACAAGTTCCCTAAGCTTAATGAATGGGCGATATGATGGGTACATCCGGCTCACGTGACGTGGATAAAGCATTGATGCAGAAGTGATTCACATAGAAACAGGAATACAGATCAGTGCTGGGATGACACATACAGTGTGACAGTTATTACTGAGAGGGGAAGCACACAATGCTACACCATGGGAAGGTATCTACTCAACTAATCTAGGGCACCAGGGAGAGCTGACAGGGTACAGAGCCCTCTGCAGGTACCCAACTATTTGAGGGCATCAAGGAGAGCTGACATGGCATGGAGTCTTCTGCAATTACGCCAATAATCTAGGGCAGTAGGGAAAGCTGACAGGGTAAAGAGTTCTCTGCAAGTACCCAACTAATCTAGGGCACCAGGGAGAGCTGACATGGCATGGAGCCTTCTGAAACTACCCAACTAATCTAGGGCACCACGGAGAGCTGACAGAGTACAAAGCCCTCTGCAACTACCCTAATAATCTAGGGCAGGGATATGCAATTAGCGGACCTCCAGCTGCTGCAGAACTACAAGTCCCATGAGGCATAACAAGACTGACAGCCACAAGCATGACACCCAGAGGCAGAGGCATGATGGGACCTGTAGTTTTGCAACAGCTGGAGGTCCGTTAATTGCATATGCCTGATCTAGGGCACCAGGAGAAGCCGACAGGGTACAGATCGCTCTAGAGCTACTCAACTAATCTAGGGCACCAGGAAGAGCGACAGGGTATAGAGCTCTCTGCGAGTACCCAACTAATCTAAAAGTACCAGGGAGAGATTTTAGGGTATGGAGTCCTCTGCAGGTGTCCAAATCTAGGGTACCAAATAGAACTGACAGTGTATACATCACTCTGCAGGTAACCAAATTATCTAAAGCATTATGTAGAGATTATAGTGTATGGATTCCTCTGTAAGTGCCCAACTAATCTAGGGCACCAAGGAGAGCTAACGGAGTATAGAGCTCTGTGCAGGTTCTCAACTAACCGGGAGCAAGCACCAGAGAGAGCTTTTAAAAAGACAGGTGTCCAGCCAATCTAGGGATAGCAGACATGGTACATAGCCCTCTGTAGGCACCCAGTAATATAGGGCACCAGATACAGTAAACAGGGAAAGGAACCCTCTATAGGTACCCAAATAATCAGAGCACCAGACAGAGTTCACAGGATATAGAGCTGTTTGCAGGTAACCAAATAATCCAGAAGACCAAGTACAGCTGATGGGGTACAGAGCTCTCTGCAGGTACCCAAATAATTTAAGGGAATAACAGTTTTCAATGGTACCCATTGATATCAATGCAACTCAGCAAGGTGCAATTTTGGAAAAGGTTCCTGTGCTACTTTGGTGAGATTGCAGTGCGATTTTGGCCTAATAGAGTTCAATGGAATGTAATCATTATTTATTAATTGCATTTGAGCAGAAAAACACTCAAATACACAACAAAATGCGCAAATAAATAGTTTCCATGCATTTCTATGGAACTAAACTTTTTTGAGCTCCAGGCGACTTGCAGTGGAGATGTGAACCATCTCCATAGAGAATTATTGATTTTTTTTTTCTCCTCCAGCGTTTTGGAGCTTCGAGCTTCAAGCTACAAAATGCTGAGGTGTGAATGGGGCCTTAGGGGGAAACTTTGAGTACAGAGATCTCTGTGGTTACCCAACTGATCTAGGGCACAAGGGAGAGCTGATAAAGGTATTGAGACCTCTGCAGGTCTTATCAGCTTTGGCTGCAGTGATGAAAAACACACTGGAGTTAAATTAGAACTGGAGGCAACGCTTTTATTTTGTACAGTTCATTTAGTAAAGTTATAACCTCTGTCAGATTTTTGCTCCCTCTATCCCATTGGGGAGGCTTCACTTTACCAACCGCGGTTTCATATTCTCTAATGCAGCCCAAATTTGACAAGGCCTAGTGACAGCACTCAGAACCACAGACCATATTAAATGTTCCTGTACGCCCCAACCCTGCAAATAATCGGTTGAAACAAAACATGACAGACCATTTTAACCACTTCCCAACCGTCCCATAGCAGATTCTATGCAGAATCTGGTATATACACACAGGATTCTGCACTTCCACCTAGGGGGCGCGAGCCGCTTCTGTTGTGATTACTCACAGCAGAAGCCGATCTGCGGGAGCTGGGCAATGGATGTCCACTGGCACCCGCTGATCGTCGGGTATCGACACACAACTGAGCTCTTTCTATGTAAACAAGGCAGAGCTCTGTTCTGACAGGGGGAAAGGGGGGGGTTGTGTCCCTGCAAAGCAGGGAATAAAATCCATCACTTCCCTTAGTAAAAGCAACACACAGTTTACACAAAAACACTGGTTAGGTACACATTTAACCCTTTGATTGCCCTAGATGTTTAACCCCTTCCCACAGCCAGTGTCATTAGTACAGCCACAGTGCATATTTTTAGCATGGATCACTGTATTAGTGTTACTGGTCCCCAAAAAGTGTCAGTTAGTGTCTGATTTCCTGCCGCAATATGGCAGTCCTGTTATAAAGTTGCTGATCGCCGCCATTACTAGTATAAAATAAATAAAAATTCCAGTATACATTGGATATAAAAAGTCTACACTGTGGAGGGGTCATTCTTTTGAAGCACACCATTAGAGCCAGAGGCTCTAATAGTCTTTCAATATAGGGCGGGCTCAGGTCGCAGAGAGTGCGCTCCGATCCCACCCAGGTGTGTTACAACAGCAAATGAATATTCGCTGTTGTAACACTGATCCTCCTCCCGGCCAATCAGGAAGTGGGCTTTGACACCGGTCACCTGATTGGCTGAAGGGACAGGCGATCCTATTGGACGCCTAGGAGGAGGAGGGGAGGAGCTGGAAGCCGCCATGGAGGAGAGTATTCGGAGCCAAGCTGCTACCTGCCACTCGCCATGATGGGGTAAGTGCCGGACGTGCCACTGGGGGTGGGGGTAGTTGTGTGCCGCTCGGGGGGGGGGGGTATGTGGTTGTTTTCTGCCCCCCCCCAATAAAAAACAACACCAGCCGCCACTGGTGCTGGAGGAGGAAAGACAATGTGCAGCTGGGACCCTGTGTGATCACAACAGATCAATGCTGTATTCGCTGTTCAGTTTACCACGGAGTTGGTTTATTGAGGCTAACCAAGAATTAAAAAAAATTTTTTAAAAAAAGTAAGAGGGGATAAAATAAATAAATAAAAAAACGGGAGGGGTGGTGTTGGTGGAAGTTTCTCTAAAAAAAGAAATGTTCAGTTTACAAACTCAAAATATTGTGCAGGTGTGCAATCACAATTTCTTCACATGAAATGGCCTTTTAGCTGTTCTAAGCATTTATTTTTCATAAATCAGTATTGTTTCCTTTGTGAATCAATATTATGAGAACGAATAACCTGTGCAGTAAATAAATCAGATCCAGGCACTACAACTTTTGTAAATTGAAAACAATTATCCAGTGACCACAACTGAGGGGAATCTTCTCTAAAGAGAAACCCAGGAGTAAAAACCTAGAGGGGGCATCTAATACGTCAAGTGGTTCTAAAGCCTAAAGGTTCCCAAAAGTGGAACTTCCGCTCGTTTACTTCTCCCTGCGGTGCCACATTTGGCACCTTTCGGGGGGTGCGGATACCTGCCTTTGACCGGTATCCTGTCCCCACTTCCAGAAGACCGGGCCGCGGCACATTACGTCAGCAGCTCGGCTCCCTCCTTATCCCTCCTCCTTCCCCCGCCGCCAGGCCAGTAGGATAGCGCAGAGGTGCCTTGTGCATTGCGCAGTGGGGACCCGGCGTGAAGCCGTAATACTTCACTACCGGGTTCCCTTACCGGTAATGGCAGCGGCAGCATCTGACGTTCCGACATTGCTGGACTCCAGGACAGGTAAGTGTCCTATTAAAAGTCAGCAGCTGTAGTATGTGTAACTGATGGCTTAAAGGGGTTGTAAAGGTAAGATTTTTTTTTTTTTTTTTTTAAATAATAAACATGTTATACTTACCTTCACTGTGCAGCTCGTTCTGCACAGAGTGGCCCCGAACCTGGTCTTCTGGGGTCCCTCGGCGGCTGTTTCAGCTCCTCCCCGCAAGCATTAACCACCTTAATGCGAGCTCCCTCGCATGGTGGTGAGTGCTTGCGGGCGTGCTCCCGTGATACAGCCGGCGGCTATAGCCGCTCGCTGTATCACTCGGCCCCGCCCCCCGGCGCGCCGCGTCATCGGATGTGATTGACAGCAGCGCGAGCCAATGGCTGCGCTGCTTTCAATCCATCCACCGCAGCCAATCAGCGACCAGGCTGAGCTGCAATGAAGATGACGAGAACGAGCAGCGAAGATTCGAGGCGTCAGGTGAGTAAAACGGGGGGGCTGGGGGCGGCGGTATTGTCAAAAGTTTTTTCACCTTAATGCATAGAATGCATTAAGGTGAAAAAATTTTTACCTTTACAACCCCTTTAATTTTTGCAGGTGTGGGCGGACCTCCGCTTTAATGCATTCAATGCATTAAAGGTAAAAAAACATACCATGTCACAGAATTCCCCGCTCACCCTCTTTATACTTACCTGAGCCAGATTTTGATCCAGCGCTGTTCACAGAGCAGCGGCTCCCTCCCTCTTCAGCGGGCAGATTCACAGCAGCTGTCAATCAAATTCTGTTTACAGTGTATTCGGAAAGTATTCACAGCGCTTCACTTTTTCCACATTTTGTTATGTTACAGCCTTATTCCAAAATGGATTAAATTCATTATTTTCCTCAAAATTCTACAAACTATACCCCATAAATGACAACGTGCAAGAAGTTTGAAATCTTTGCAAATTTAGTAAAAATTAAAAAAAAAAAAAAAAAAAAAAAAAAAAACGGAAAAAAATCCCGTTTACATAAGTATTCACAGCCTTTGCTCAATACTTTGTTGAAGCTCCTTTGGCATCAATTACAGCCTCAAGTCTTTTTGAGTATGATGCTACAAGCTTGGCACACCTATTTTTGGGCAGTTTCTGCCATTCTTCTTTGCAGGACCTCTCTGCATCATGTTGGAATGGGAGCGTCGGTGCAGAGCCATTTTCAGATCTCTCCAAATCAGGTTCAAGTCTGGGCTCTGGCTGGGCCACTCAAGGACATTCACAGAGTTGTCCCATAGCCACTCCTTTGTTATCTTAACTGTGTGCTTAGGGTCATTGTCCTGTTGGAAGATGAACCTTCGCCCCAGTCTGAGGTCCAGAGCACTCTGGAACAGGTTTTCATCAAAGATGTCTCTGTACATTGCTGCATTCATCTTTCCCAAGATCCTGACTAGTCTTCCAGTTCCTGCCAATAAAAAACATCCCCACAGTATGATGCTGCCACCAGTATGCTTCACTGTAGGGATGGCATTGGCCAGGTGATGAGCAGTGCCTGGTTTCCTCCAGACTTGATGCTTGCCATTCAGGCCAAAGAGTTCAATCTTTGTTTCTTCAGACCAGAAAATTTTGTTTCTCATGGTCTGAGAGTCCTTCAGGTGCCTTTCGGCAAACTCCAGGAGGGTTGTCATGTGCCTTTTACTGAGGAGTGGTTTCCATCTGGCCACTCTAGAATACAGGCCTGATTGGTGGAGTGCTGCAGAGGTGGTTGTTCTTCTGGATGGCTCTCCTCTCACCACAGAGAAACACTGGAGCTCTGTCAGAGTGACCATCAGGTTCTTGGTCACCTCCCTGACTAATGCCCTTCTCCCCCGATTGCTCAGTTTACCCCGCTCTAGGATGAGTCCTGGTGGTTTCAAACTTCCTCCATTTACGGATGACGGGGGACACTGTGCTCATTGGGATTTTCAATGCTGCAGAAATGTTTCTGTACCCTTCCCCAGATCTGTGCCTCCATACAATCCTGTCTCGGAGATCTACAGACAATTCCTTGAACTTCATGACTTGGTTTGTGCTCTGACATGCACTGTTAAATGTGGGGACTTATATAGACAGGTGTGTGCCTTTCCAAATCACGTCGAATCAACTGAATTTACCACAGGTGGTCTCAATTTGAAGAAACATCTCAAGGATGATCAGCGGAAACAGGATGCACCTGAGCTCAATTTTAAGTGTCATGGCAAAGACTGTAAATACTTTTTAATAAATTTGCAAAAATGTAAAAACAAAAACTTCTTTCACATTGTCCTTATGGGGTATGGTTTGTAGAATTTTGAGGAAAATAATGAATGTAATCCATTTTGGAATAAGGCTGTAACATAACATGATTGTGGAAAAAGTGAAGCACAGTGAATTCTTTCAAGATGCACTGTATAGACACAGACCGGGCGGCTCGGGACTAAGCACACACGAGTGCCCCATAGAAAGATGCATTCTATGTGGGCACTCAGCGGGGTGAGAAGCCAGGAGCGCCGACAGGGAACCCCAGAATGGGACTGGGGCTGCTCCATGCAAAACCAGTAAGCAGGACGTGTTTACTATTTAAATAAACAGATTTTTAAAACAGCTTACCTGTAAAATCCTTTTCTTGGAGTACATCACGGGACACAGAGCACCATACTAATGTCTATGTGGGTTATACGCTTACCTTTAGGTGATTGGACACTGGCAACCAATAGTAAGACGGTTCCTCCCATATAACCCCTCCTATACAGGAAGTGCCTCAGTTTTGTAGCAAGCAATGACGATCCCAGAAAGAGGGGAGAGACCTCTGTGTCCCGTGATGTACTCCAAGAAAAGGATTTTACAGGTAAGCTGTTTTAAAAATCCGTTTTTCTTTATCGTACATCACGGGACACAGAGCATCATAATAATGACTATGTGGGATGTCCTAAAGCAATGCATCTGAGGGGGGGGGGGAAACACATTATCCCTAAGCCCAATGGGCCTGAGACTATAAAGCTGCCTGCAACACGCTGTGGCCAAAAACAGTCTCTTTTTGAGATCTCACATCCACCTGGTAAAACCTGGTGAACGTATGAACTGAAGACCAAGCGGCCACTTTGCAAACCTGAGCCATAGACACCTGATGGCGTACTGCCCATGATGCACTAACCCCTCTAGTGGAGTGTGCTCTTAAATCCCGGGGTGGAACCCTGTGCTTTAATCCATATGCCTGGATAATAGCCTGACAAATCCACCTGGATATAGTTGAACTTGTTGCCGGCTGTCCTTTCTTAGGACCCTCAGGCAAGACAAAAAAAAAAACATATGCCCAATAGGTTCAAAGGGTTGACTCTGTAAGGCTGACAGTACCAAATTTAGGCCCCAAGGACATAAAGGTGGTTTGAGCATTGGCCTCAGGTGTGCCACTCCCTTGACAAAGGTTCATACCAAAGAATGGGATGCAATTGGTCTTTGGAAAAAAACGATAAGGCCGAAATCTGTCCCTTAATTGTCCCTAAAGCGAGCTGCAAGTCTACTCCTGTTTGAAGAAAAGCGAGAACTCTTCCAATTGTATACCTACGAGGGTTCCATTTCCTTTTCTCACACCAAGAAATGTATGACTTCCAGACGCTATAATAGATAGCTCTAGAGACTGACTTTCTATCATTTATCAAAGTGGACGGCAAGTGCCAATTTCACAATCTCCGAGTACCATGTCCTTTAGTGATTGGCAAATCCCAATAGCTGTGACTGCTGGCTGAACTGCTGCACCAGCCACTGAAAAGGAGGCCTTTAATAAGGACTCTAGCTTTTTATCAGCCGGATCCTTGAATACCTGAGCATTATCCACTGGACAGGTTAAACTTTTATTCACAGAAGATATGGCAGCGTCCACCAAGGGTGTGCTCCATTTTTTCCTGAACTTCTCCTCCATAGGATATAAGACAGAAAACCTTTTTGGAGGCAAGTATATCCTGTCAGGGTGCTCCCAGTCCGCGTAAACCACCTGTTCCAGTAACGGATGCAACGGGAACGCTTGGGAAATTTGCTGAGGTTGCAAAGATCCCAAAGTAGAACAGGAGAGTGCAGACTCCTGAACCGGGCGTAACTTAAACCCAATTCGTACCATCTCCATTAGAGATTGGATAAACAATTTTTGGGAATGGGAGGCTGAAATTGGCTCTTCAGAGCCAGAGTCCTCACCCGAGGATTCTTCAGCCTCTCCTTCCTCTCCGTCCTTTATGACCACTTCTTCCAAATCCTCTGCCCATTCTGGTTCCAGATCACCTGCACCCATCTGGCTATAAGAGTCCTGGTGCTCTAGTGACTCTCCACTTGGCCCAGGCTCAGGGGAGGGAGATCTATTACGCTTCCTCCCCCCCCGTGTTACAGAGGAAATCATGCCAGTTATTTTGCCCTTAAGGCCTGCTAAGGCAGATGCCAAATCCTCTTTTGTAACATAAGCCGAGGCAGGTACATTGGTAGTGGCCACTATGCCTGACAAGTGCAATGGCTCAGCCAGGCCAGATGCCACAGGTCTTTCAGGAGAAACTGAGGCTGTATCAGCATGGGGTTGGTCTCCTACTTTTTGCGGAGGGACTCTTACCCCTGTGCTTGCCTTGTTCCCTATACCTAGTTTTCTGGAAGACATTGCTTACACACAAGGAATAAACAAGGAGTACTCCCCACAAACTATAACCAGCCTTACACCTGTCACCACTGTGTCCAAGACCACCAGACTCACGTGCCGAACAATCGCTCTGTAATTGTCCACGCGCACGCCAGGAGCTTCATGCCTACCAGCACTAGCTTGAGAGTGAGCGCGCGCTTCAGCGATCGGCGGCACGCCTACCGCACGGCGCATGCACCGTCCTGATGCACGCGGTGCACCTGCGACGTGCACAGCAGCGGCGCACGTGCACACCGGCGGCGCACACACACACACGCCGGCGGCGTGCACGCGCCGGACACGTGGCATGGGCACCTCGCGCACGACAGAATTCAAAAATGCGCGCCAAACTGGCCTTCTGTAATCTTAGACACAGGCTCAAGGCTTATACCAGCAGTTAGTCTTACCAGGCCCAATCTTCCCCCATCACGGCGGGTAGTGCCTCTAGGAACCTTCAGGGACTGGGTCCCCCATATATTGGGGTCCACACCCCTGGACCTGTAAAGTACTCTTTCTGGTTTACCTTGAGCAAGATTGACCAACTTAACAAGGGTCCAGCGCGTATATAGGACACATTACAAGCAACACCTCGTTCTTGAACCGAGGTTCGGGTACCATCCACTTTAGCTTTGTTATGCCATCCGAATGGATACGATTATAACTTCCTCAGTGGGACATTCTTTGAAGAAATTTGAAGAGCTTCAACAGCCATGACCATCACCTTCAAGACACTGGCGAAAAAACTGAGGCACTTCCTGTATAGGAGGGGTTATATGGGAGGAACCGTCTTACTATTGGTTGCCAGTGTCCAATCACCTAAAGGTAAGCGTATAACCCACATTGTCATTATTATAGTGCTCTGTATCCCGTGATGTACGATAAAGAAAAAAAAATATTTGCAGCTTTACAATCCTTTTCAATCTACATTTAAAAAGAAATAAATTAATAATAATGAATACAAAAAGTCCAACAGAGGTTCTCACTATTAAAAAATAAAAAATCAAATAAATAAAACTTGGGAATTTTTTGAAAAGTTATTTGGCAATATGTGAAGAGAAAAAAAAAAAAAATCAGAGCATATGCATGTTGGACAATGAAAGTCCTAGGTGCAGTTTTAAACAGGATTATGGGAAGTTAGAGGGTGCTGTCAGTGACGGCCAAGGTCCACTACTAAGCCATGGGCTAAAATTACCCAGCATCTGGGTTTCCAATCCAGCTCCACAAAGCTCCATAGGAATGTTCTGTAGAAGAGCGCTGTAAACACAATGCTTCCAGAATGTGTTTCTAGAGATAGTGATGTGACATGGCACTGCCTAGAAATCTACACAAAGCTGGGCCAGTAGAACGTACACTAGCAAATATTATTTTTTCCTTGAACACAGCAAGCAGAAACTCTGCATCTTTGAAATAAGCATCCACACGTCCACAACCAACTACAAACACTCTGCTACTATTATTCTGTTGAAGGATAAATTCACCTTTTAAAAAAACTAAAATGCAAATTATATATATATATATATACACACACACACACATACATACATATACACACACATACACATACATATCACTTTTTTCCCACTGAAAATAGGGGGGAAAAAAAAAAAATCGAGTGTGCATGTTATACGCCGACAGCGTACCTCGGAGGGGAAGGAGTGCTGCCGGAAATCACTGAGCCGTAATTGGCTTTCCACACGGCTCGCACGTCACACACAAAGTCCCGCCTCCGTCACCGGCACTGGACCAATGTTCTATCTATCACAGGAGCTGGTCCAATGGCGATGGCGGAGGCGGGACTGTGTATGCGACTGCCGACCGAGAGCCGAGTAAATAGATAACGGCTTGGTGATTTCCTATGGCAGATGGTGAGTTGCATTGATGGGACAGATGGGCGCAGAACAGGCTGAAAATAGGGAGAAGAGAGCCGATAACCGGCTTCTGTAAAAGGGACATGTACACGGATTATCAGTGTCCTGATTATCAGTGCATCCCAATAGTGCCCACCAGTGCTGCCTATCAGTGCCCCCCATCAGTGGCCATAAGTGAAGGAGAAAAATGACCGGTTTGCAAAATTTTATAGGAGAGTGCAGCGGTGCCTCACGCATTGCGCAGTGGGGACCCGTCGTGAAGCCACAATACTTCACTACCGGGTTCCCTTACCAGTAATGGCAGCGGCAGCATCCGACAGCTGATTGAGACACCAGCTGCGGTGCCGACATCGCTGGACTCCAGGACAGGACCCCCCCAAAACACACACACAGTTCCCATAGCTTATAAATCTTTTTACATTAAAATACTGCCACTATATACTTTTTTTGGCTGATCTGTATACCACGGTCACATGATAAACTGCAGGGTCCACCGGAATGCCAAGTGTTCAGGTAGGACGAGATTTCCACTATAGCCTGTGTCCTCATGGTGTTATGGGAGGCGGATCATCCATCATTCAAGATGTGACACCTCCCCGTGTTCTTTTTTAGTTACTGGGCATGGAGGAGGAGGGAGGGAGGGACTGGGCTGTCATTTAGGATCTGTATACACGCCCATATGTGTGATATCAATATCATGAACAGCTCAGCTCAAACAGGAACTGTTCACTCCAGCAAGAGAGACCAAACTGAGCATGTGCAGGGGGACTAATCTGACTGTTATCTGGCCTTGCCCAGAGGGACCCTGTAGGAGGGGGAGGATCTGTGCATACAGGATCAAACGGCCCTTTTACACAATACAGAGAATCAACCCCTTACGTTCCACTGTGAGTATAACAAGCATGCTATTCTGTATATACAGACTGATTTTACTGTTGTAGGTTTAGTAACACTTTAACTACTTGCCGACCAGCCACCGCAGTTGTACTGTGGCAGGTTGGCACGGCTGGGCGAATCGCCGTCATTATACGTCGGCTCTTTAAATTGATATAGCAGGCATGCCCGCAGCCTGTCCCCGGAGCTGATCGCTCCACAGAGAGCCAGAACGGGGAACTGTCAGTGTAAACAGACAGATCCCAATTCTGTCAGGGGAGGAGGGGGAGAGATTTGCTGCTCCTAGTGATTAGGATCAGCAGTCTCTCTTTTTCTTCCAGTCAGTCCCCTCCCCTCCAGTTAGAAACACCTCCCTAGGACACACTTAACCCCTTGATTGCCCCCTAGTGTTAACCCCTTCCTTGCCAGTGACATTTACACAGTAATCAGTGGCTATTTATAGCACTGATCACTGTATAAATGTCAATGGTCTCCATGTGTCCAATCTGTCCGCCACAATGTTGCAGTCCCCTATTTTGTAGACGCTATAACTTTTGCGAAAACCAATCAATATACGCTTATTGCGCTTTTTTACCAACAATATATAGAAGAATACATATTGGCTTAAAGTGATGAAGAAATTTGTTTTTTTTAACATTTTTTGGGGATGTTTATTATAGCAAAAAGTAAAAAATATTGTTTTTTTTTTTTTCAAAATTGTCAGGTCTTTTTTTGTTTATAGCGCAGAACATAAAAACCACAGGAGGTGATCAAATACCACCAAAAGAAAGCTCTATTTGTGAGGAAAAAAAAAAAAAAAGGACATAAATTTTGTTTGGGTACAACGTCGCACAACCGCACAATTGTCAGTTAAAGTGACGGAGTGTCGCATCGTAAAAAATGGCCTGGTCATTAAAGGAGGCAAATCCTTCCGGGGTTGAAGTGGTTAAAAAACGTCTTCATCGCACCAATTTACAGATTAGTCGTTTGGAAAAAGGTTTACTTGGGGTTACAAACTTCACAAGGTCAAATGCTCTTTTTAGAAGGGTTATAAAATCCTGCATGACCGAACGCTCATCACCACGATCACTATAATGCAGTATATACGTATATTGTGTGTAACAAATGACCCATCATAAGTGTGCCTCCTCAACACACAATGCCACAATTGTGTGGATTTTGCCTGGAGGAAGAAGTGCACGTTTATCCCTTGGCATTATAAAATCCCTTATAAGTACGACACCGGAAGAAAGAGCAAGAAAAGCAGAACTGTACAGATCATAAAACATTTGTTCTGCCGTCTCCCTTCTCATAATAAAGTTATAAGGGACTGCAACTCAACTAATAATATACAAGCAATGTTCATAAGTGTAGATTTGCCATTCATAGGAGAGGAATTCCCAGGCTCTTCATGAGTTTCTTTCCAAGGATATCCCAGACAGCAAGGGGGGGGGGGGGGGGGCACAGAGACCAGTGCCACTTTGTAGCCTTCTCCTGTCATGCTGGGCATGTTAGGAATTAGAAAACAAAATAGGTACATCAACATAGTACAAGTACTTCTTCCCCTTGCAGAAACGTTCCCACTTTATTCTGAAGGAAGTATTTCATGTAAGCTGCCAAAACTGAACCGCCCGGTAATACCAGAGAGCCGTGTCAGCACCACCCAGGAACATATCCTTTATAACACAGGGCATACTGTCTGTGCCAGGAGAGAGTCCGATTTCCGGGGATCAATTCACTTATATCACTTACCAGAAAGGATTAAACTATTTTAAATCAAAGGAGGAGGAATGCTTAAAGCAGTTCCTGCAAACAAAATCACTTCTTAAAGTTGCTGTAAAGGCTGAAGTTTTTTTTTTTACCCTCATGTATTCTATTCCTTTCATGCCTAAGACTATTTCTGACATTTGTTGCTTACAAGTTAAAATCCATATTTTTTGCTAGAAAATTACTTAGAACCCCGAAACTATATATATATATATATATATATATATATATATATATATATATCTATATCTTTACTTTTTCATTTTTTTTTTTTTAATTCATGAATGCGTCTCTTTCCCCCAAAAAAATGCGTTTGAAAAACCTCTGCGCAAATACAGTGCGATATAAAATATTGCAACAATCACCATTTTATTCTCTAGGGTCTCAGAGAGATATATATAGAGAGATTATATATATATATATATATATATATATATATATATATATATATATATATATATATATATATATATATATATATATATATATATAGAGATATATATATATATATATATATATATATATATAGAGATAGAGATATATATATATATATATATATAGAGATAGAGATATATATATATATATATATATATATAGAGATAGAGATATATATATATATATATAGAGATAGAGATATATATATATATATATATAGAGAGATAGAGATAGAGATAGAGATATATAGAGATAGAGATAGAGATATATATATATATATATATAGAGATAGAGATATATATAGAGATAGAGATATATATAGAGATAGAGATATATATAGAGATAGAGATATATATAGAGATAGAGATATATATAGAGATAGAGATATATATAGAGATAGAGATATATATAGAGATAGAGATATATATAGAGATAGAGATATATATAGAGATAGAGATATATAGAGAGATAGAGAGATAGAGAGATAGAGAGATAGAGAGATAGAGAGATAGAGAGATAGAGAGATAGAGAGATAGAGAGATAGAGAGATAGAGAGATAGAGAGATAGAGAGATAGAGAGATAGAGAGATAGAGAGATAGAGAGATAGAGAGATAGAGATAGAGATATATATGAGAGAATTTTTTTATTTATTTAGCAGAGACCCTAGAGAATAAAATGGTGATCGTTGCAATATTTTATGTCCCACTGTATTTGCACAGAGGTTTTTCACGTATTTTTTTTGGGGGGGGGGGGCGACACTTTTATGAATTAAAAAAAAACAAAAAAAAAAACAGTAAAGTTAGCCAATTTTTTGGGTGTAGTGTGAAAGATGTTACGCCGAGTAAATAGATACCTAACATGTCACGCTTTGAAATCGTGCACACTTGTGGAATGGCAACAAACTACGGTACCTAAAAATCTCCATAGGCGACGCTTTAAAAAAAGGTAACGGTTACCAGGTTAGAGTCACAGAGGAGATCTTTTGTTAGAATTATTGCTCTCACTCTGACGATCATGGGGATACCTCACGTGTGTGATTTGAACAACATTTGCGGGCAGGACTTATGCGTTTTCTTTGTTGCCGGAGCACGCGGGGACAGGGGTGCTTTAAACATTTTTTTTCTTATTTTTTTTTTACTTTTTTTTTTTTAAGGAACAATCTGATCACTTTTATTGTTGTCACAAGGAATGTAAATATCCCTTGTGACAGTAATAGGTGGTGACAGGTACTCTTTATGGAGGGATCGGGACCCCAAATCCCTCCTTTGCACTTAAAAGTATTTCGATCACCAAAATTGGTGATTCTGAAAACTGTAATTTCTTTTTTAAAATCGGCGTCATTGGCAGCCGAGTAAACTTGAAGTGATGTTGTGACGTCGCTTCCGCGATTTTACAAATCCGGCTTCATTCGGGTCTCAGCCTAGCGGGCAGACACGTCGGCTGGTGGCTCTGGTCTCTCGGGAAAAGCGGCTCCTTTAGGGTAACAGCCGAGTGGCTTTTAGCCCCATCGGTTGTCATCACTAAAGAGCGAACCGCTGGCTCTAAAAAAAGGGTACTGGGGTGATGCCTGCAGCTGTAGGCATCATCCCGGTATAAGCCCTTCAAGTCATGAATGAACATTTGTGTACGGTCGGCTTGAAGGGGGCTTTGCACAAAGGTAAAAATCCTTCAGTGTACAGCAGCCCCCTCAGCCTCCCCTAATACTTACCTGAGCCCCATCTCAATCCAGCGATGTGCACAAGAGCAGTGGCTTTACTGGGCCTCTCCCTCCTCATTGGTTGAGATGCAATGGCTCCTGCTACTGTCAATCACAGCCAGTGAGGAGAGGGTCTTATGGACACAGAGGGCTGGCTTGGGAGCAAGCATGCCATGTGCCCCCATTGCAAGCGGCTTGCTATGGGGGCATTCAACAAGGGGGAGGAGCACAGAGTGCTGGCGGGGGACCCAAGAAGAGGCGGATGGGAGCTGCTCTGTGTAAAACAATTGCACAGAGCAGGTAAGTATAACATGTCTGTAATACTTTTTTCTAAATCAAATTTTTCTTTACAAAACACTTTAAGGCCCTGTGCACTTTTCACCGCACTAAAAATGCACCTTTCCAGGGGACAAAAGCACATCAAATTTCTTCCCCTTTTAATCCTATATAACGGGTCACATCACTGCACTTTTAGAAGCCCTGCGTGCTGCATCTTTGGTGCCCCGTTTCAAAAGCACACCAAAAATGCAACTCCCATTGAAAAGCATTTTGCCATATGTAGCAAGTTGCCTTACTTGATATATTTTCCTATATACATGTTCTTATGCACATTTATCACTGTTTATATTTTTAGACAGTTGTTCAATCTGTTGCTCTTAAGAACCCCCAGACGAGGACCCTTGAGTGGAAACGCGTAGGAGTACCCACGATTTTTTGGAAACTAGATCTTTTGCTTGTATGAAGAAAGTCCTATCATCCTGTGCAAATTTTGCATTTACTCCATTTTATTTTTTTTTTGCATTAGTGTCTTAAGATTGTATTTAATAATAAATATATATATATATATATATATATATATATATATATATATATATATATATATATATATATATATATATATATATATATATATATATATATATATATATATTAGCGGTTCCTTTCCAAAAGTCCCTTCCAAACCTCCTTTCTGTAAGCATGGTGTGTTATTTTTGGGTCACATGTCAAATGTTTTTTCTCAGGTGACCAGGGATGAAAATGCACAACTCATCTAAAATGCATATGCTTTCTAACGTAACACTTTAAAAATGCAGTATCCCTTTTTGAAAAGCGCATACCACCTTTTTAACCGCTTGCCAACCGCCGCACACATATATAAAAGTCGGCAGAATGGCTCGTAGAGGCAAATGGGCATACCTGTACGTCCCTCTGAATTTGCCTTGCGGGCGTGCGCCCGCCACAGAAGCATGCCCATTTGTCCTGCGCACTCCATGTTCACCGGCGGCCCACGATTATGAGACGGAGAGGCAGAACGGGGACGTGCCTATGTAAACAAGGCATTTCCCTGTTCTGCCTAGCAACATGGTAGGGATCTACTGCTCCCTGTCATCGGGAGCAGTGATCGCTGTCATGTCAGTGGTAGCCCATCCCCCCCCACAGTTAGATTTACTCCCTAGGACACACTTAACCCCTTGATCGCCCCCCTAGTGTTTAACCCCTTCCCTGCCAGTGTCATTCACACAGTAATCAGTGGCTATTTATAGCACTGATCGCTGTATAAATGACAATAGTCACAAAATAGTGTCAAACGTGTCCGATGTGTCCGCCATAATGTCACAGTCATGATAAAAATCGCAGTGTGCATGAGCCCTAACTGAACAAGCTGAAGTTAGAGGATGATTGGTTACTATGC
Organism: Aquarana catesbeiana; assembly: GCF_042186555.1. Taxonomy (NCBI): domain Eukaryota; kingdom Metazoa; phylum Chordata; class Amphibia; order Anura; family Ranidae; genus Aquarana; species Aquarana catesbeiana. Next base: position 240,929,989 of record NC_133333.1, read on the forward strand.
ACAGTTGCAACAGATTCTGAGTACTCCAGTTTTAGCAAACCCTAAACCGCCATTTCTTGTAAGGGAAACTGGCTCCCTACTGCGCATGCGTGAAGCGCACTGCACTTTGTGAATGGCCCAGCAGGCAGGGGAAGGAGGAGGGGGGGCCAAACTTCTGGCTGAGTTTGCCGTGTCAAAACCTGGCAACCTACAACACTGCTGTCCAAATGTGTCTCTGTTGTTCCTTTATACAGAGTTTAGGCCCTATAATACACAAAGTACGGTATGTTACTGGCCAAATCACCAGGGGATTTAAAAAAAAAAAAAAAAAAAGCTTAAAGAGGAACTGCAGTCTGCTCACATAATTTGTAATAAAATCATCTTTGCCATTATGAAGTTTCCCTCAATTTAACATATTATTTTTATATATATTCTGTGATTCTGTACTTGCCAAATATGCTGCAGAAATCTCCCTCCACTGAGTCTGGCTGCAACCATTTTAACTGTGGCAGCTGAAGGTGCTGCCTATTCCTGGATTTACACAGACACACACCTCCAGCTCTGCAGCTCTCATTGGCCCTCTTATGACTCACCACCCCCCCCCCCCTTCCTCAGGAGAGTGAGAGAGAGCTGTGTATGATGTCATAAGTCTAGGCTAATGACCGGACAAGAAACAGGAAGTGGGCTGTATAAGGTATTCACTGGCAGAAAAAAAAATGTTTTACTTTCCAAAGTTAAAACAACAACAAGGGCAGAAGATTTAATAGATGGAAAGATGAAAAAAAAAATGACTGAAGATCCGCTTTAAGAAAAAAGAAGAAATGACCGAATGCAGCCACCACATCCAGGGCTGCAGTTAGAATTCACAGGGCCCCCACCCAAAAGATCAGAACAATATTTTCGCTAAAAATACACTGAAATCATTATTAGTGGACACAAACACAACATAACTTCCTAAATTCCTGCCAAGTCTAAAAGATAAAACTGTATTAAGTTAATAAATAAAGCTCTATGTGGGAATGAGGTCTTGGGGCTCATTCACATGGGCGCCGAGGTGTGTACATTCTGAATCAGCGTGTTTTTTTTTTATGTGGTTGCAGCTGTGTTACCCAATGAGGATATAGGAGCTGTACAAACACAGCTGCAGGTGCTAATCTGATGGATGCAGGTGTATGGCCCCCGAACAGACAGTGTGCATTTGGGGCCACTCACCCACACCTGTCAGTCAAATTAAGACCTGCGGCTGTGTTCATACAGCCACTGCAACCTCAGAGTAATGGGCGGCTCCAACTACACAAACCGCTCATTCACACTGTATGGGCCAGAGGACCCGTGTAAATGAGCTCTTCATTTTTATTTACGTTTTTTTTTTTTTACTACATTTAATTTATTTAAATATGGGGGGGTGGGGGGGTGGGGTGGGTGAAATATCAGATCTCTTATCAGATCCCTGATATCTCAGTTTTGAAACAGAGAAAGGGACTGAGGACAATTTCCCAAGTTCCTTTCTCTGCAGCCTCAGCTGCACAGACAGTAAATGAACAGAAAGTGCTTTACACGTAATCTCCTGTTTATTCACACACTGAAGCATAGTAAACAGATGATTTCTATGCTTCAGTTATGAACAAAACACAGTGAGGGCAATTGGTAATTGGCAGGGGCGGCCCGTCTAGTAAGGGCGCACGGGCGACCCCCCCTCGGTCCCTCGCCGCCTTCCCCATCCATGCATCCGACCCCTTACAGTAAAACGGCCCATGGATTCCAATGCGGAGGGGCTGTTTTTTTGAAGCACCGATTACATCCAGAAGCTCTAATAGGCTACAATATAGGGTGAGCTCGGGTTGCAAAGAATGTACTCAGAGCCTATCCAGGTGTGTTACAACAGCGAATCAATATTTGCTGTTGTAACACTGATCCTCCTCTCGGCCAATCAGGAAGCGGGTTTTGACACCGGTGACTAAGATTGGCTGAAAGGACGATCCTATTGGATGCCTAGGAGATGGAGGGAGAAGCCGCACAGCGGAAGCCGCTGTGATGCAGAGAGGACACAGGAGCCGCTGCCCATAGGAGCCCGCAACCTGCCCATAGGAGCCCGCAACCCAGCCTCTGTCCGCAGGAGCCCGCAACCCAGCCTCTGTCCGCAGGAGCCCACCCGTCTGCAACCGATGGGGCAAGTGCCAGGGTGGGTTGCTTGTTTGCCACCCCCCCCCCCCCCCAAAAAAAAAAAAAAGCCACACACACCACCAGCCGCCACTGGTAATTGGCATGGCGGGGGAACCCATTCCCTGTTTGGCTCTCTCTGCAGCACCTGAAAGCTTGTAAGAGGGAGACTAGGAGCTGCAGAAAGCCATACAGGGGATAGGTTCCAGTAATTGTGACCCCCCCCCCCATATACACACACACACACATCACCCTCCCCTGTGCACTGTCCTCTTCCCCCTGTTGCCCGGGTCCCATACAGGAGAACCGATGGTGCCCCCTCATCAGTAGCCCTGACCACACATCTAATGATTGGTAAGCTGCATTGTATTACATTTTGGGATTATTACCACTTTCAGAATGGTATGAGGAGCTGACATGCCTATCAGAACACACAATCCAATGCAATACATTTTATGCCATGCTATTTTGTTTGGTCATCTCTTTTAGAGCACAGCAAACCAGCGGAATTAGTCTGTTAAACATGATTTACATTCTAATGAATACAACACCTATTTCCTGATGAATACTTCCTCCATCGCCGCCGAACTTCTGGGGGCTCCATTATGTCCAATCTGTATGAAAAAGAGGGAAAAAAAAAAAAATATGACTCTCATGAATGGGATATATATTTTTTTTTGTTCTGTAGGAACACCACAAGCTTCACAAGCACAGAATTCAATAGAGAGACAGGCTCAGGACACAGCTGTTTTGTATTATATCTGAGGAGGGTCAATATATTATATTCAGCAGTAAACAGAGCGAACGTTAAAACTGAATGAAAAAACGAAAAATACAATTTATTGGCATATTAGCATAACAGCGATTTTTTTCCCCAAGGTTTGCAAACGCTGAAAAATTTGAATGGCATTGCATTCACTTACATGAGAATGTGATGCTTGTGCAGTGAATGCAAATGTCATCCTGATCATTCATCATTGCTGTGACCTGCGGATTCATTGTGGGTGAGAACATCTATTCTTGGAGATTGTCTGAAACAGGCGTTTGCAGCGCAGTTTAGAAACGTAAAGTTCGCTTTATTGGCCAAACATAAAATAAAACGCAGGACTTTTTCTTTTGCTTCAACTGTGCAAGAGCTCCTTCACACTAGCAGTTGGTGGGCAGTAAATCTCTGCGGTTAAGCTGCGATTTTACCATCCCCAATCGCTACCCCCCCTTTAGCTGGAAAGGCAGTGGCCAGGGACACGCAACATACCTGGGCCACGAGGCTTTGCTTTGTGGCCACAGAAGGAATTCTAACTCGATGGTTTCGAGGGGTACTACTGCCCACCAAAAGCACCCCATTAAAATGAATGGAGCTACTCTGCAATGCATGCAGGTGTAGTGAACTAGTGTGGGGTTCAAGGGGTTAAATCAGGCGGTGAGGAAGCAGTACGCCGCCTCATTGCCTGTCAAATGCTCTCTGACGAGTGATTGGAATAGGGGGTCCAACACTAAAGTGATATAAGGCTCGATTCACCTCTATTCATGTTGCTTTTGGGCGTTTCTGCAGTGCTTTTTGTTGTGCTCTCCGTGTATCCAGACACACATTTTTTTACACGTTTTGTGTTTTTATGCTTTTTTTTCCCCCACTTTTTATTTGGCCAATTTGTTGTTGGGCACATTAAATAATGCAAAACACGTCAAAAACAAACACACTAAAAATGCACTATATGCTTTTCTGCAGTCTCTCCATTGAAGTCTATTGAACCAAGAAAGCAGAAAAGGCTGCACTTTGCATTTAAAATAGTCTCTGATCCTTTTCAAAAATGCAGAGGCACAAAAATGCATTGGTGTGAACATGTTCAATAGGAGCACATGTTAAAAAAAACATGTCCTGCGTTTCTGCAAAGACGCATTGGTATGAATGGAGCCCAAGACTCTGTTCACACCAAAACATGGTGCGAGAAAGGTGCATCTCTTTTCAGGTTTCCCACACCACAGACGAACACGCTGCCCTAGACATGTGTGGGTGCCTTTATTTGTTAATAGCACCCCAACTGCTTCTAGTAAAAGTGGTGCATTTGCGGCCACCAAACCTCATGGTATGGCAGTATTTTATATGTCGCATCATTTTTTTAAATCGTTCCTGTCCTACTTTTGGGGTGTTCCCATGCATTTGGCAGCCCATTGAAATGAACGGGGCTGTCAAAAAAAAACAACAGAAAATGCTCATTCCAGTGTAAACCAGCCTTAAAAGCTTCTTATCAGAACAATATAAAGTCTGTAAACAGACGCAGCTATGCGCTTGTCTCCAGCACACATTTTTAAAGTATAGGAAGCTCACCAACCAGGAACGTCCATGAGAATCCTGGGATCTGGGCTGCACATACTTCTCTCTTCTCTGTACACACCTGAGATCACCTATTTGAAGCAGGCTTGTAGGGGAAGTATCTGCCCTCCCAAATTAACCCACTCCTAACCTTGTCTATGTATGATAGATAGATAGATAGAGATATATATATATACATATACACACACATATATACATACACACACACATACACACACACAATCTCACAAAAGTGAGTACACCCCTCACACTTTTGTAATTATTTTATTATATATTTTTATGTGACAACACTGAAGAAATGACACTTTGCTACAATGAAAGCCTGCAAACAGTTTGCTGAAGACAAGCAGACTAAGGACATGGATTACTGGAACCAAGTCCTGTGGTCTGATGAGACCAAGATAATATTATTTGGTTCAGATGGTGACAAGCATGTGTGGCGGCAACCAGGTGAGGAGTACAAAGACAAGTGTGTCTTGCCTACAGTCAATCATGGTGGTGGGAGTGTCATGGTCTGGGGCTGCATGAGTGCTGCTGACACTGAGGAGTAAGGATGAGCTCCAGCGTGTTCGCATGCTGAACGTGCCGAGCGCGCCAGGAAGTCGGCACAGCGCAGCGCTAATCACAATCAGTGAGACATTTCCCGATGTGTGGCTGCAGAGATCGGGAAATGTCTCCCTACCTGTGATTATCGCTGCGCCGTGCCGACTTCCTGGCGGGCTCGGCACGTTCAGCATGCGAACACGCTGGAGCTCATCCTTACTGGGGAACTACAGTTCATTGAGGGAACCATGAATGCCAACATGTACTGTGACATACTGAAGCAGAGCATGATCCCCTTTCCTTTTGGAGACTGGGCCGCAAGGTAGTATTCCAATATGACAACGACCCCAAACGCACCTTCACAATGACCACTGCCTTGCTGAAGAAGCTGAGGTTAAAAGGTGATGGACTGGCCAAGCATGTCTCCAGACCTAAACCCTATTGAGCATCTGTGGGGCATCCTCAAACGGAAGGTGGAGGAGCGCAAGGTCTCTAACATCCACCAGCTCCGTGATGTCGTCATGGAGGAGTGGAAGAGGACTCCAGTGGTAACCTGTGAAGCTCTGGTGAACTCCATGCCCAAGAGGGTTAAGGCAGTGCTGAGAAATAATTGTGGCCACACAAAATATTGACACTTTGGGCCCAATTTGGACATTTTCACTTAGGGGTGTTCTCACTTTTGTTGCCAGCGGTTTAGACATTAATGGCTGTGTGTTGAGTTATTTTGAGGGGACAGCAAATTTACACTGTTATACAAGCTGCACACTCACTACTTTACATTGTAGCAAAGTGTCATTTCTTCAGTGTTGTCACATAAAAAGATATAATAAAATATTTACAAAAATGAGAGGGGTGTACTCACTTTTGTGAGATACTGTATATACACAAACACAAAGTAGATGAGGAAAGCAGCACTCAGTCAGGCAGTTCAATCTGATCGTCCCACTGACCATATCTAAAGAAAAAAAATCCACAAGATTGCTGCACATAAAATTGTATTGAACTAATTGTTCCAACATATACAAAGCATTCCATGATTTCCGTTTCGGGCTCACGCCCTTCACCAAATCAGAATATATCTAAAGCGCTAAGTATTCTTAGCTCCATTTAAACATTTTCAAACAACACATTTGGAGTCAATTACAGTATGTGATCAATGCAATTCTTTCACTCATATCTTTTTTTTCACTGGTACATAAATGGTTAACAGAACAGATGCCCCTCCAATCATTTCATTAGAAGCTTCCAAAAGTTAGTCTGTTAAGAGAAATATATACACACTATATCACAACCTCATAGTCATATAGACTTACATCTAGGCAAATAATCAATAACCTCATGTGTCTTATCAAAGTATCACACATTAATATATTGATAAATTTAAATAAACAAATATTACTCTAGATCCGTATTTAATTCTTTAGTTTAGGGGCAATAGTATCAAGAAAATGAATCCAGTGTACTTCTCGTCTCTAACAATAATTCCCCATCTCCTCTCCTCCCGTTCTTATTCATCCCCTCCACCACTATATTTTAATTGGGACACTGCATGTCCTTGTTGCACAAAGTGTCTAGCTAATGGTAGCCCCATGTGTTAGGCTGGATTCACACCTATGCATTTTTAGTGCTTTTTGCATTTTGCAGATTTGCACTACAGTCCATGTAACATGGTTTCCTATGGAACATGTTCTGTAGTGCAAATCTGCAAAATGCAAAAAGCACTAAAAATGCATAGGTGTGAATCCAGCCTTAGGGTTTAAGACCAGGTTCACATTGGAGCAATTTGGCATGCGATTTGACATGTCAAATGGCACGCTAAATCAGCAGCTATTGCCGGCAATGACACCGTCCGCATTGGTGCGGCGCCAGCTTTGCACCGATTCCTAAAAGTAGTTCTTTTTGGCGACTTTGAGGGCGATTTCTATAGACATCGGTGCAGGAACCCACACAGGTGTCTGTCAAAGCGAACCCCGAAGTCGGACTGCAGCTGAACTCGCACGATTTCTAACCCGCAGCAATGTGAAGCTAGGCTAAGGCTCGGTTCAAATTGGTGCGACGCGGGAAGCCCTGCGGATCCACTGTGGGGTTAACAAAATGTGGCACAAGTGAAGCAATGAGAATACTTTTCGGATGCACTGTAAAATTTCTACCATAGATACCAACTATCCCTGAGTTCTAGGGAGTTGGAACAAAGTCCCTCTGCCCCCCTCATTTTTGTCTGATGCATTTACATGTATATAAAATACACTATTTACCTATCAAAAAGTCTTTTACAGTGCTAAACCTTTCATCCAGTTTCTAAATTGTTGCATTTGTATATTCTAAAAGCCAAAATAAAGGAATAGTAGTGGTAAAAAAATAAAAAAAAAAAAAAAAAAAAAAAGCACTTGTAGGTTTAACGAATATTTTTTTTTGAGGGAGTGACAGGGGGTGTGCCCTAAGCCTACCTACATACTTTTGCTAATAGGTGTTCTTTCTTCCTATCTCAAAAAGCTGGGAGGTATGCTTCTACAAACTCACCTCAGTAGCAGAGTTTAGCTATTCCTCACCCAGTTTAACCACTTGGCGTCCGCGCTATAGCCGAATGATGGCCACAGCGCGGACCTGACTTTCCGGGAGACTGTCATATGACGTCCTCCGCTTTGCACGTTCCCTGTGCGCACCCTGGAGGGCGTGCGCTGCGATCACCGAGTCACTGAGGCTCGGGTGATCACCAATCCCAGCCCCTTACCACGTGATCAGCTGTCAGCCAATGACAGCTGGTCACATGATTTAAACAAAAGCTCGGTAATCTTTTTTTTCTCCTCACGCTGACGGCATGAGAAGAAAAAAAAAAAAAGCAGATCCCCAGCTTATGTGCAAGGGACATCGGCCCCAAAGAGGCAATTATGCCTCATCTGTGCCCACCAGTACCCCCTGCCAGTGCCCACCAGTGCCACCTATCAATGCCCATGAGTGCCACCTATCAGTGTCATCTAGCAGTGCTGCCTATCAGTGTAACCAACCATTGCCGATCAGTGCTCATCACTGCCACCCATCAGTGACCATCATTGCCACCTATTGGTGCCCATCAGTGTCGCCTCATCAGTGTACATCAATGAAGGAGAAAAATTACCTGTTTCCAAAATTTTATAACAAAATATAAAAAAAATTTACATTTTTTAATAAAAATGTGGTCTTTTTAAATTTTAACAAAAAATAAAAAAAACGCAGAGGTGCTCAATTATCACCAAAAGAAAGCTCTATTTGTGTGAAGAAAATGATAAAAATGTCACATGGTTACAGTGTTTCAGCTGAAAGCTGAAAATTGGTCTGGACAGGAGGGGGGTTTTAGTGCCCAGTAAGCAAGTGGTTAAAGCCTCCTACACGACTGTTTCTATTTCAGTTAATGATAGTTTCAACCTACATATGAAATGCATGATCTTTAGCACCTGCTTATGGCAACTGGTTAAATTATACACCTGACTCGAAGACCCCCCACACACACACTATACAACTTTTGTTGTCCGATTTCCTTTAGATTTACCAAAACCATGTAGTGCAAGGGCCTGCTTGATTGCATACAAATTGAAACTCTTAAAAGTGGAGTTCCACCCAGAAATGGAACTTCTGCGGATCGGATTCCTCCCTCCCCCTCCGGTGCCACATTTGGCACCTTTCAAGGGGGAGGGGGGAGCGGATACCTGTCAAATCCAGGTATCTGCTTCCACTTCTGGAGAAAGATCGCTGCAATCTTGTGCAGCAAACTACGCCATGTAGTGTGTCTGCTCCCCCCCCCCCCCCCCCCGCTGCTTTCTGGGAGACATACAGGTCCCAGAAGACAGCAGGGACCATTCAGAAAGCGCAGCGCTATTCGCGTATGCACAGTAGGAAACAGGCTGTGAAGCCTCAAGGCCCACGCCAGCACCCTGAGCCGAGGGACGGTTGGTGGGCTCCCTGGACAGGCAAGTCCTTATATTAAGACCCCTTTCACAATGGGGCACTTGTAAAGCACCTCTCAAGCCACCCCAGTGTGAAAGCCTGAGTGCTTGCTTTGCAGGACAGGAAAAAAAGTTCTGTAAGCAGCATCTTTGGGGCCGTGTAGGAGCGGTGTATACACCGCTCCTCCACCGCCACTGCCCATTGAAACGAATGGGCAGCGCTGCCGAAGCGCCTGCAGAGCGCTTCGGCAGCGCTGCAAAACAGGTGCTATTAACCCTTTCCTCGGCCGCTAGCGGGGGTTAAAAGCCCCCCAAAAAAAGCGCCTCTATAACAGCGGTAAAGTGCCACTAAAATCTGCGGCGCTTTACCACTAACGGACCCACTACCCTAGTGTAAAAGGGGTCTCAAAGTCAGCAACTACAATATTTGTAGCTGCTGACTTTTAATTTTTTTTTTTTTTTTACCCAGGCGGAACTCTGCTTTAAGGTTTGACCTCATATTATATGGTTTTGGCAAATCTAAAAACGAAAAAAAAAATCTTTAGAAAATTGTATAGTGTATCCAGCTTAATCCTACAAAATCCATGACTGTGTACAAGTGTAAGAATTGATGCTGGTTTGAAGCCAAGGGGGTAGTCACCCCAAATTCTAATTTGATTTAGTTTTTTCTTGTGTCCGCTGACTTTGCATTTTGTAAATTTTAAAAAATTAAAACAGAAGAAAAAAAAATGTTATAATATATATATATATATATATATATATATATATATATATATATATATATATATATATATATATATATATATATATATATATATATATATATATATAATTTTGAAAGCATTCCTATTTTACAGCATTTCGTTACACCTGCCTAAAACTTTTGCACATTACTGTATTTGACCCAAAACCATTATAGTTTGTTTTATGTTACGCCCTTATTATTGCCTCTTTCAGTGACTATAAATTAGGACTCCCCAACTTGATTTAGGACTATAGGGAGACATGAACCAGAAAAGAAGGATGAGAAGCAACACAAAGTTGCACTCACGCAGTATAGCTTTAAGAAATGTAATTAAGGTGACACATTCTGCAGTATATGGAGGGCTGCACAAAGGAAAATGGACGGACTGTCTTTTTGTTGAAGACAAAATGATTTCTGCTAATAAGTATACTTTGCACACACAGAGAGCAATTCTGTATTGTCTATTCCCCTTAAATGTCACCTCTGACTCACGGCAGCAGCTACAAATCCTCAAGTAAAGGACAAAAGGAAAGCGGTGAAACAAAGAACGTGGTACAGCGGAATCACAAAGCTCTTTGTGGGATGTGGCGTGCACAGAATCAGCCACAGACGCTGCGCTTAATTAATAATCAAGCAAAATCTGACTGTGTATTGGGCACTGTACTCCCTGGGAGTCCCACAAGACATGAGTAACTGATGATGATGTACGGCGAGGTCTCTGAGTCACAGGCCAAAGAGGATGTCCATCAAATTCATAAGAACACAGAAAAAGCTTTGTGAAGTTAAGAGACTATAAATCAATAGATGTTCATACAGCAGCCTTCCACTCTGGTACACGGGCACATGCAAGCAGTGAGACCAATTCAAGTAAAAAAAAAACAGCAGAATGGGGGAGCTTGAGCCTGTGTGAGGAAACTTCAGCATGCCGAAAAATGTCCCACTGATCTGTAGCTTAGACATTAGGAATAGAGTATATTCACTGTTGTCACTACTGATGGGGGGAAATGACAGGAGTGGGCAAGAGAGTGTGGAGAAGGAATGTAGCTACCCACTAACAGGAGGTTGGATCACAGCAGGATCCAAGGATTGCCCTGGGGTTGTGGTGATCTTGTGCCCCTGTGTCCACCCTCATAAACGTACTTTGCATGTTGACATCCTGCCTTTTTGTAACTAAGTACCATACATAAATATCCTGTAGTTTTAGTTTACAACGCAATAGATATAAGCGATCAGTAATGTTTTTCTATTAGTGTTTGATACCAAACCCTTTATGGTCCTGAGAAAGCTATGCATTATGCGAAACGTGTTGACCGTTGGATCAGACCTATACACCTTGACCTACATTATATAGGCCATTATACAGTATCTCACAAAAGTGAGTACACCCCTCACATTTTTGTAAATATTTTATTATATCTTTTCATGTGACAACACTAAAGAAATGACACTTTGCTACAATGTAAAGTAGTGAGTGTACAGCTTGTATAACAGTGAGAATTTGCTGTCCCCTCAAAATAACTCAACACACAGCCATTAATGTCTAAACCGCTGGCAACAAAAGTAAGTACACCCCCAAGTGAAAATGTCTAAATTGGGCCCAAAGTTTCACTATTTTGTGTGGCCACCATTATTTTCCAGCACTGCCTTAACCCTCTTGGGCATGGAGTTCACCAGAGCTTCACAGGTTACCACTGGAGTCCTCTTCCATTCCTCCATGATGACATCACAGAGCTGGTGGATGTTAGAGACCTTGCGCTCCTCCACCTTCCGTTTGAGGATGTCCCACAGATGCTCAATAGGGTTTAAGTCTGGAGACATCACCTTTTTTTAGCAAGGCAGTGGTCATCTTGGAGGTGTGTTTGGGGTCATTATGTTGGAATACTGCCCTGTGGCCCAGTCTCTGAAGGGAGGGGATCATGCTCTGCTTCAGTATGTCACAGTACATGTTGGCATTCATGGTTCCCTCAATGAACTGTAGTTCCCCAGTGCCGGCAGCACTCATGCAGCCCCAGACCATGGTACTCCCACCACCATGCTTGAGTGTAGGCAAAACACACTTGTCTTTGTACTCCTCACCTGCTTGCCGCCACACACGCTTCTCAATCCTCTTATAGCCTAGGCCATCTTTATGTAGCGCAACGCTTCTTTTTTAGATCCTCAGAGTTCTTTGCCATGAGGTGTCATGTTGAACTTCCAGTGACCAGTATGAGAGAGTGAGAGCGATAAACACCAAAATTTAACACACCTGCTCCCCATTCACAACTGAGACCTTGTAACACTAACGAGTCACGTGACACCGGGGAGGGAAAATTACTAATTGGGCCCAATTCGCACATTTTCACTTAGGGGTGTACTCACTTTTGTTGCCAGCGGTTTAGACATTATTGGCTGTGTGTTGAGTTATTTTGAGGGGACAGAAAATTTACACTGTTATACAAGCTGTACACTCACTACTTTACATTGTAGCAAAGTGTAATTTATTCGGTGTTGTCACATGAAAAGATAGAATAAAATATTTACAAAAATGTGAAGGGTGTACTCACTTTTGTGAGATACTGTATATAGGTGGTAGTAACCTGGTCCTTTTGGGGTACAATTCTGTTCCAGACCAATAGTTCTGAGGACTGCAATTTTTCAAAAAAGTGTTACTACACTAAGGACCACTATACAGTGCCTTGAAAAAGTATTCATACCCCTTGACATTTTCCACATTTTGTCATGTTATAACCAAAAACGTAAATGTATTTTATGTGATAGACCAACACAAAGTGGCACATAATTGTGAAGTGGAAGGAAATTTTTTTTTACAAATATGTGAAAAGTGTGTCGTTCATTTGTATTCAGCCCCCTTTACTCTGATACCCCTAACTAAAATCTAGTGGAACCAATTGCCTTCAGAAGTCACCTAATTAGTAAATAGAGTCCACCACCTGTGTGTAATGTAATCTCAATATATATACAGCTGTTCTGTGAAGCCCTCAGAGGTTTGTTAGAGAACCTTAGTGAACAAAACAGCATCATAAAGGCCAAGGAACACACCCGACAGGTCAGGGATAAAGTTGTGGAGAAGTTTAAAGCAGGGTTAGGTAATAAATAAGTACCGTATATACTCGAGTATAAGTCGTTCCGAGTATAAGTCGAGGCCCTAATTTACCACAAAAAAAAAAAAATGGGAAAAACTTAGTGACCCGAGTATAAGACCAGGGTGAGAAATGCACAGCTACTGTAAGTGGAAAAGAGGGTCAACAATGCCCATTTTCAGCCTCACTGTGCTCATCTGCATGCCTCATTGTGCCCATTTGCAGCCATAGGTCCCCCGAACTTCAAACTGGGTAGTTAAGGGTTCCTAGATGCCCCCTAGCTGCAGCCAAAATTTGAGGTCTCTGAACCCAAATGGTCCCGAAATGACATTGCTGCAGATGGACACAGTTGACCGACTTTGGGGCCCCGTATCTCGGGGCCACTTAGTGCTAGGAACCCCAAATTTGGTATGCAAACTTAGTGGAATTAGCCCCATAAAATATCCAATGCTGGCGTTTCTAGCACCAAGTGTCCCCGAGATACAGGGCCCCAAAAATCGGTTCAGAAAATGTCAAGCACTTTTCTGCAGCAGAGAATGACATTTTCCGAACCGGATTTGGGGCCCCGTATCTCGGGGCCACTTGGTCCTAGGAACCCCAGCTTTGGATATGTTATGGTACCAGTTCCACTGGGTTTTCACACCAAATTTGGGGTTCCTAGCACCTAGTGGCGCTGAGATACGTGGCCCCAAAGTCGGTTCAGAAAATGAAATTTTTTGCTGCAGAAAAGTGCTTGACTCGAGTATAAGTCGAGGGGGGCACTTTCAGCACAAAAAAATGTGCTGAAAAACTCGACTTATACTCGAGTATATAAGGTATCCCAAGCTTTGAATATCTCACGGAGCACTGTTCAATCCATCATCGGAAAACTGAAAAAAAAAAAAAGGAGTATGGCAAAACTGCAAACCTACCAAGACATGGCCGTCCACCTAAACTGACAGTCTGGGCAAGGAGAACATTCATCAGAGAAGCAGCCAAGAGGCCCATGGTAACTCTGGAGGAGCTGCAGAGATCCACAGCTCAGGTGGGAGAATCTGTCCACAGGACAACTATTAGTCGTGCACTCCACAAATCTGAGTTTTTAATGGAAGAGTGACAAGAAGAAAGCCATTCTTAAAAGAAAGCCATAAGAAGTCCTGTTTGCAGTTTGCAAGAAGCCATGTGGGGGACACAGCAAACATGGGGAAGAAGGTGCTCTGGTCAGCTGAGACCAAAATGTAACTTTTTGGCCCTAAAGCAAAACGCTATGTGTCGAGGAAAACTAACACTGCACATCACCCTGAACACACCATCCCCACCGTGAAACATGGTGGTGGCAGAATTATGTTGTAGGGATTCTTTTCTTCAGCAGGGACAGGAAAGCTGGTCAGAGTTGATGGGAAGATGGATGGAGCCAAATACAGGACAATCTTAGAAGAAAACCTGTTAGAGTCTGCAAAAGATTTGAGACTGGGGCAGAGGATCACCTTCCAGCAGGACAATGACCCTAAACATACAGCCAGAGCTACAATGGAATGGTTTAGAGCAAAGCATATCCAAAGTCCAGACCTAAATCCAATTGTGAATCTGTGGCAAGACTTGAATTTGCTGTTCACAGACGCTCTCCATCCAATCTGACAGAGCTTGAGATATTTTGCAAAGAAGAATGGGCAAAAATGTCACTCTAGATGTGCAAAGCTGGTAGAGACATCCCCAAAAAGACTTGCAGCTGTAATTGCAGTGAAAGGCGGTTCTACAAAGTATTGACTTGGGGGGCTGAATACAAATGCACGCCACACTTTTCACATATTCGTAAAAAAAAAAAAAAAAAAAAAAATGGTAAACCATTTATCATTTTCCTTCTACTTCACAATTATGTGCCACTTTGTGTTGGACTATCACATAAAATACCAATAAAATACATTTACCTTTTTGGTTATAACATGACAAAATGTGGAAAATTTCAAGGGGTATGAATACTTTTTCAAGGCACTATATCTGGGCTCCCACAGTACACAGAATATGTAAATGCTATTTTTTTTAGTAATATAAACTGATAATTACCTTTTCTCATCAGCAGTATATAGCAGTCTTGTGACTTCGATCAGTGTCTGGTTAAAGCTTGTAGGAGGAGCTTTAATTTTTCTCTGACTGTCCTATGAGGCTGCAGGACCCCTGACACTCTGTCTGGACAGTGCTAATTGGATGTGCTGATCACATGCACTTTCCAAAAAAACAAAACAAAAAAAAAAAACAAAAAAAAAACACACCTCTCTAGCAATTGACACCAAACAGAGCATGTGCAGAGTGCTCCCAAGGCTCTGTACTATCAGCAGATGGATTGGTGAGTAGAAGAGGAAAAGGATCCTGGACAGCTGCACTCAATGAAAAAAGGCATCTTTATTGAACAAAAATAGATAAAATCCAAAATACAGTCACATCAGAGTTGGATAGTACAGGAAAAATGGCTAACGCGTTTCATATCAACTGATGCTTACTCATCAGCTATGAGTAAGCATCAGTTGATGTGAAACGCGTTAGCGATTTTTCCTGTACTATCCAACTCTGATGTGACTGTATTTTGGATTTTATCTATTTTTGTTCAATAAAGATGCCTTTTTTCATTGAGTGCAGCTGTCCAGGATCCTTTTCCTCTTCTACACACATGTGCAGAGCCAGTACCTAAGAGGCTGAGTAGGGCGGGAGCATTTATCCAGGTGTGGTAGTCCTGGGAGCGCTATTTCTTTTCAGATGGATTGGGGACTGTGGAAGAAGGGGAGGATCAGAGAAGACAGGATCAAACTGCCTTTTTACACCATGCAGAGGATTAACCCCTTAGGTTCCACAGAGTATAACAAGCATGCTTTACTGCATATGCAGGCTGATTTTACTGTTGTGGGTTTATTAACAATATAAATATATGTGTACACACTGTTTTAATTACGTATCGTAAATAAAGATTCTATTTTGATACACACACAGTTTGTCTTATGGGGTGCCAATAAAGTCCAACATTATGGTAGGATACATTCCTGCTTTGAAAACTGGCACACAAAGATTCTGGTGCAGCTGTGTGTAGTAACCAATTAGCTTCCAACTTCAGCTTGTTCAATTAAATTTTGACAATAAAACCTGGAAGCTGATTGGTTACTATGCTGTACCAGATTCTGCGTGCACCAGTTTTAGTAAATGTCCCCCCAATGATTATAAAGCAGAATACTCAGTATGGTACAAGAAGATTATACGAGGAGGATGTGGGGCACATAACTGTCCGTGTCTGTTCCTGCTGACTCATAATGTATATGGCACTTAGATGTGGTCGCCCCCCTCATGCCGCTGTTCCCAGGCTCATGGTGGGCACTGAGCGATCGTCTAGTGACAGATCGCACTCCTACTCCGCAGCTATTTGGGTTCTGTGTGACTGAGAAGTGTCACTTCCCCACAACACAAAGAAGAAGCCTCAGCGTGAGAACAATGTGTCATAGGCTGGGCTATATAAAATTCCACATACAAATCACTCAGCTGTTCCAAAAAATGCACACCAGGCAATTAAGGGGGTTCTTTATCGGTTGGTCGGATACATTTATTATCAAGCGCAGCGTTATTTGTTTTGAGTTTATTTGCACATTTATATTGGGAGTCTATTACTTGCTGCTTGTATATATTACTCAGATTGCATTATAGTTGCTTGCAAGACTACCTATTATACTTCTAGTTTTTTATCCTAAAAGATAACGTAGGCTCTTTCACACGGGCTTTCCGATCAGGTGCACCTGTCAGTTTTTCAGGCGGACCTGATCCAATCCTGCATTGTAAGAAAAAACAGAAATGGAAGGCGCACACACCTAGTGCATTACCAGAGATAATTTAATAATAGGAAATTTTTGTATAAAAGTGGGTACTCACAAATGCAACTGACAAAAGACCATAAACACAGTGCATGGACATGCACAGAACACTGGGTACAGCTAAACGCGTTTCGGGGGCGCACCCGCTTCCTCAGAGCTAGGCTAGTCCTCAGATTACCCCATCTGAGGAAGGCAGCATCCACCTAGTTTTGGGATACCATACATACCTTTCACACCGCCATTTTATCTGACATCTGTTACTCCACTCCTTCGGAAGACCTATTAGCGCTGGAAAGAACTGTGTTTTTTGGACCCTGCATTGTCCTATATGAAGCGGCGGATGTCAGCAGTGACACCCACTGCCATCTGATTCTGCCTGCAAAATCCAGACGTCCTATTTTCCATCTGTCCGGCGGATTGGATCAGATGGAAACAGACAGGCGGTCCGTTCCGCACCCAATTTCCCCAATAGGGGAGAGCGGGATTGTGTCCGTTACCACTCTGCACAGTGAGCGGACACGCACCTGTCACCCACCTCGTCAGCAGAGCCATCTCCCACTGAGCAAGCAGAATTTGCTACATGGGAGGCACCCATGTGAAAGGTGTCTAGAAACCTTTTTTTTTTCTAGTTTTGGGTGGAGTGGAGAGGAATTAGAACCCCGTGTCAGTTTTTATTGCTGTCTGTGCCTCGGTTAGGTAGACTCACCCTCTCTATTTGTCCTGTTTACCATTATCATTGAAAGTCACAATAAAAAGAAAATCCCAAGGTAAATGGGTTGTCACCAGAAACCGGAATAGGAGAAAAAAATCTTATTGGTTCTGGTGACTACCAGGAATTCCCCCACTCTGGAGGGTCTTCCTCTCAATTCCTGTTCTCCCCAATGGAACACAGATGGCAAATAAACCTGAAAAGGGGTTATAACCCCCAATTACTCTATCCAGAAAAAAAGAAGTTTAGCCTTTCATTCTCTTTTATTCCATCTACTGCCACTGCGGTATGGCTTACGGTTTACACACACCTATAGCTCCCAACTGTCCCTGATTTGGAGCAATGTCCCTCTGTGTCCCTTTTTCCTCCTGATTTGTCCCTCATTTTGGTCTGATTTATATAGCTGTATATACAATTCCCTTTTTATCTTTCAAACAGTGTTTCCCAGTGCTAAACCTTTCATTCAAAATCTAAATTTCTGCATTTGCAAATTTTAAAAGTCAATATAAAAGGAATAGTAGTGGTAAAAAAAAAAGAAAAAAAGATTTAACCATTTCAATACTGGGCATTTTCACCCCCTTCCTGCCCAGGCCAATTTTCAGTTTTTAGCGCTGTTGCAATTTGAATGACAATTGCGCGGTCATGCAACACTGTACCCAAATGAAAATGTTATCATTTTTTTCCCCACAAATAGAGCTTTCTTTTGGTGGTATTTGATCACCTCTGCGGTTTTTATTTTCTGCGCTATAAACAAAAGAAGAGCGACAAGTTTGAAAAAAAAAAAAAAAAAAAAAACACCCACACAATTTTTTACTTTTTGCTATAATAAATATCCCAATTTTTTTTTTTTTTTAATAAACAAATTTTTTCCTCAGTTTAGGCCGATATGTATTCTTCTACATATTTTTGGTAAAAAAAAAAAATAATAATAATAATAATGCCATAAAACTATTCCCTTTTTTTGTAGACGCTATAACTTGCGCAAACCAGTCAATATATGCTTATTGCGTTTTTTTTTACCAAACGCAATAAGCATATATTGGGCGGCGGGGGGCACCCCCCAGATGGCCGGGAAGCCCAGGACGTCATATGGACGCCCGATCAGGATGGGAGATCCCTCCTGCAGACATATGACTATGGCTGGTATGGGAAGTGGTTAATTAACTTTTTTTTTTTTTTGGTTAATTCTCCTTTAAGGGGGTGTGGCAGGGGGTGTGTCCTATGCCTACATACATTTTCTAGTAGGTGTCCCTCATTCCCATCTGACTGACAGCTTTCTAATAAAAGCAATCCAGGAGCTGTACAGCTGCCCAGTAGCTTTCCTTGACCCTCTCTGAAGTGTGCCCCCACCCCACTTCATTGCCATGCTTTTTGACCTCTGTTGTCGCACTTGCAGGCTCTGGACCCACACGGCGGGTGTCGCTGGGTGGAGGGGCAAGGGACAAGCAAACATCTGTTCACCAACTTCCCCTAGCTAGAATAAATCCAGAGAGGGAGCTAATGGAGCAAATTCTGCACTCTTTCAGCGTCAGTGGAAGGCAGGTGAGGAATCAGGGGTCTAAAAGATGAGAGCACTTAAACCCCTCACCCCCAAATTTTGGGCCCACCTCCACGTGCATGCACACACAAATATAAAATGTGCCCCATCAGGGGCACTTGGGAACGAAAACGTCACTTGTGATACATATCATTGCCCCATACACACAATGAGATTATCGGACGAATGATCATCCGTTTTTTATTGTATGCTAATCTCAGATCGAATCTGATGAGTTCACTAAAATTCCCACACGACAAATAAAATTCGGAAGTGATGTCATGTGTTCTAATGCATTTTCGAACAATAGCTGTGCTGATTAAACGAATATCGTACAAAAAAAGGTTTTCGTGCATGTCCAATAGAATAATAAAATCGGATGAACTGTCTCGATCGGCTCTCGAAAGCTCTGTACGAACGATCCGATTATCCTATGATCGCTTCAAAAGCGGTATTTTCCGTACGATTTTCTGATCGTGTGTACGGGGCATAGCAATAGTTCTAAGCCCATTATTCACAGTTAACTCTAAACTGATCTGTAGGGGCCTAAAGCATCGTCTATGGAAAATATAGGGTAACGAAGTTCGTTGTTATTTTGCATGCACGTGTAAATTTAAAGGCTTGAAATGTTGAGTATCTATAGTATTTACTCAGTGCAACCTCATTGTTTTATTGTACCGACAAATCGGGACATATATTGCATTTTTGTGCCCTAAAATTACATTGAATGTATTTTTTACTGAAATTTTGTGATTGATAAACCATTGTGCAAATATTGTGTGAAATAAAAAACTACCACTTTTTTATTTTCCATAATCTCTGCTTTCAAAAAAATATATAATGTTTGGAGGTTTCAACTAATCTTCAGGTGTGATCCAGCAGTGCAAAGGAGTGGAGAATCGGGGTAATTAAGTCTACTTTTCTATGTCCCCCTAGACATAAACATGCAATAAAAAAACATTAATGATTTATGACTCCACACTGAGTAGGGTTGCCACCTCATCCCTTTAATCCAGGACACATATTAATTACACAGGTTCTGTGGCTGATTAAGGTGGTAATTAAACTCATTTGGGTGCCTTATCTGCATTAAATTAGCCTCAGATCCTGTGTAATCCAAAGGTATTCGGGTTTAAAAGGGATGAGGTGGCAACCCTAAGACCCCTTTCACACTGGGGCGGTTTGCAGGCGGTATTGCGCTAAAAATACCGCCTGCAAACCGCCCCTAAACAGCCTCCGCTGTTTGTTCAGTATGAAAGCCCAAGGGCCCAAGGGCTTTCACACTGAAGCGGTGCGCAGGCAGAGCGGTGAAAAAAGTCCTGCAAACCGCTCCTAAACCGCTCCTGCCCATTGAAATCAATGGGACAGCGCGGCTATACCGCGGCAATACCGCGGCTATAGCCGCGCTGTACGAGGGATTTTAACCCTTTTTCGGCCGCCAGCGGGGGTTAAGACCGCACCGCTAGCGGCCGAATACAGCTACAAGAACGACGGTACAGCAGCGCTAAAAATAGCGCTGTTGTACCGCCGACACCCCCACCACCCCAGTGTGAAAGGGGCCTTAGAGCCGGTTCACACTAGAAGCGGCACGACTTGCAGGTCGCCTTGCCGAGGCGACCTGCACACAACTGCCGGGGCGACTTGCAAGACGACTTCTGTATAGAAGTCTATGCAAGTCGCCCCCAAAGTAGTACAGGAACCTTTATTCTAAGTCGGTCGCTCCGATTAGAATGGTTCCATTGTACAGAACGGGAGGCGACTTGTCAGGCGGCTAGGTTGCCTGACAAGTCGCCCCCGTGTGAACCGGCTCTAACACTGAGCCCTCGTTCACACTGGAGCGACTTGTAATGCGATGACAAGTGGCACCCTATTCTCAGCAATGGCACTGCCCAAATCGGTGCGACGCTGACTTTGCGGCGCTGCATCGATTTGAAAAAGTAGTTCCTGCACTACTTTTAGCAATTTCGAGTGAAACTTGCCTAGACATTTATGCATGAAGCTGAAATGCGGCTTTAAAATCGAGCAATTTCAGATGAAGTCGCATGATTTCAAAGCGGCATTCAATGTGAACGAGGGCTAGGGGGCGCTTTCACACTGGGGCGGTTTGCAGGCGCTATTGCGCTAATAATAGCGCCTGCAAACCGCCCCGAAACAGCCGCTGCTGTCTCTCCAGTGTGAAAGCCCCGAGGGCTTTCACACTGGAGCGGTGCACTAGCAGGACGGGGAAAAAAGTCCTGCTAGCAGCATCTTCGGAGCGGGGAAGGAGCGGTGTATACACCGCTCCTGCCCATTGAAATCAATGGGACAGCGCTGCTATACCGCCGGCAAAGCGCCTCTGCAGAGGCGCTTTGCGGTGGTTTTTAACCCTTTCTCGGTCGCTAGCGGGGGGGGGTAAAATCGCCCCACCAGCGGCCGAATACCAACGGTAAAGCGCCGCTTATAATAGCGGCGCTTTACCGCCAACGCTGCCCCCGCCCCAGTGTGAAAGGGGCCTAAGAGTAAATGAAAGCACTGCTGTGAAAAGCGCCTTGTTGTTATGTGGTCAGCTCAGATAATGGTGCACAGCTATGTATTTCTTTAAACCGCATAGTGAATGAAGCTATTTCTAGACCACACAGAATTTTGACCCACATATTTGTATAACTGACTGATATCCCAGATGACACCCCTTGTACCCCTTCACACAGCCTGATCCTACACCTGCACATTAACCAATTTAGCTCTGGAAGATTTACCCCCCCTTTATGACCAGGACATTTTTTGCGATCCGACACTGTTGTTTTAACTGATGCTGCACCCAAATAAAATTGATGTCCTTTTCTTCCCACAAATAGAGCTTTCTTTTGGTGGTATTTGATCACCTCTGCAGTTTTTATTTTTTGCGCTATAAAACAAAAAAGGAGCGACCATTTAAAAAAAAAAAAAAAAAAAAAATTGTTGCTATAAAACATATCCAATAAAAAAAAATGTAAATAAAAAAAAAAAAATTTCTTCATCAATTTAGCCCAATATGAAATTTGATTTTCTTTACATTTTTTATTGGATATGTTTTATAGCAGAAAGTAAAAAATATTGGTTTTTTTTGTTTTCTTTTAAACTGTCGGTCTTTTTGTTTATAGCACAAAAAAAAAAAAAAGGAGGTGGTCAAATACCACCAAAAGAAAGCTCTATTTGTGGGAAGAAAAGGATATCATTTTTTGGTAAAAGAAAATTCCAATAAGCGTATATCGATTGGTTTGCACCAAAAAAAAAAAAGATATAGCGTCTACAAACTATAGGATGTTTTTATGGAATTTTTATTGATTTATTTTTTATTAGTAATGGGGCCGATCAGCGATTTTTACAGAGATTGCGACATTGCGGCGGACATAATCGGACACTAAGTGACACTTTTTTGGGGACCAGTGACACCAATACAGTGATCAGTACTAAAAATACGCACTGTCACTTTACTAATGACACTGACAGGAAAGGGGTCAACATCAGGGGCGATCAAAGGGTTAACGCGCTCCCTGAGAGGGATTTCTAACTGTGTGGGGGGATGGTTGCTCTGTGGGAAGACAGAGATCTGTGTTCCTGCTTAACAAAAAAAAAAAAAAAACACACCACACAGGATCTCAGTCTTCCCTTCTCAAAGAACGGTGATCTGCCTTGTTTACACAGGCAGACTGCTGATCTCTGGAATGATCAGTGGGTCCTGGCGGACCTTGGGCCTGCTGGACTCGCTGAACTGACACAGTGGGAGCCAATCAAATCACAGCGGAAGCGTGTTGCCGCCGGCGCGCCCACGCCCCGGAAGTGGCAGAGCGGCCGCCTCGCCGCAGTATATCTGCGCAGGTCGGTTGCTAAGCGGTTAATGTCATCAGCTGGTATTGTTAGATCATGTACACAGCCAAGGAACAGCTAATATACAATTGTCAGAAATAGAAAAATGACCACTGCAATGTAGTAGCGCTGCGCAAACTGTTGTTGCTATATAAATCCTGTATAATAATATAATAATAGTAGACAAGTGGAGGAGATTGCTAGATCCAGGAAAGGAGCATCAGTACCAGCAACATCCACTTGAGGAAAAAACAACAAGACGGCCTCTATTACAGGTGAGCCATCGAAGAGACGACGAAGGTACAGGGCTCACACACTGCCTAAGGCTGCCCCCTTGAGGGCCAATGGGGATTAGCATCAGACACATTTTCCTTTAGTAGAAGCAGACATTTATTTTTTTTAGTTTTGTATAGAGAGGAGAGGGATTAGGACCCCTGTCAGGTTTTTTTTTATTGCGGTCTGTGTCCCAGTTAGGTAAACTCACCCTCTCCATTTGTCCTGCTGATCATTGTCACCTACAGTGAGAGTGAAAGAAAATCCCAAATTTTGATTTGTCAAAAGAACAGTGATAGAGGGGGAATCCTCCAATAGGGACCCTAGTTCTGGTGATAACTGGGAATTTCCCTCGCTTTGGAGGAATCTAGCCAACCTTACTTCTATCTAAAGAAAAGAAAAGAATCCAAACTCGTCTTAAAAGCAGAACTTAAGCCCCGTGCACACGATCAGAAAATCGCACGGAAAATGCCGCTTTCGAATCGATCGTACGATAATCGGATCGTTAGTACAGAGCTTTCGAGAGCCGATCATGACAGTTCATCCGATATTATTCTATCGGACATGCGCAAATTTTTTTCCGTACGATGCCAGGACGTACGATTTTCTTTTAGTCAGTACAGCTGTCATTCGAAAATGCAATACTAATGCATTACAACACATGACATCACTTCCGATTTTTTTTTCTGTTGTGCGGAAATTTTGGTGACTTTAGTAAACTCATCAGATTCGATCTGAGATTAGCATGTAAAAAAAAAACAAAAAAACAAAAAAAAAAAAAGAAAAACGGACAATCATTCGTACAATAATCTCATCGTGTGTACCGGGCATTATGCCATAAAGCATGCTTGTTATACTCACTGTGGAACCTAAGGGGTTAATCCTTGGGCCGTTTGATCCTGTCCTCTCTGATCCTCTCCTTTTTTTACTGTCTCCAATCCATCTGCTGATAGAACAGAGCCTTAGGAGGCACTCTGCACATGCTCAGTTTGGTGTGTATTGCTAGAGTGTTTGTTTTTTTTTTTTTTTTTGGGAGAGTGCATGTGATCAGCACAGGGCAAAATCAGTGCTGTCCAGACAGAGAGTCAGGGGCCCTGCAGCCTCATAGGACAGTCAGAGGAGAATGAAAACTCCTCCTTCAAGCTTTAACCAGACACTGATAGAAGTCACAAGACTGCTATATACTGCTGCTGAGAAAAGGTCTTTAGCAGTTTATATATTTACTAAAATAATTGCATTTCCCTGTTCTGTGTACTGCGGGAGACCAGATATAGTGAATGCCGGGTCCTGGGTTTAGTAACACTAATTCAAAAGTGAAATACTGCTGCTTTGCTCCCCTCCGCCAACCTGTAACTGGGGAGGAGGAGACCCCCCCCCCCCCACCAAAAAAAATGTTTGGCAAAAACAGAAAGGGGGGGGGGGGGAAGGTCATAAAGCGTAACTCTCCCTTTCCCTGAAGTTACGCTTTAGTCCTGCTCACATAACACACTTTGCACATATGCCACAGTCCTTGTACCCACAAAATACTCCTTCTAGCAGAATTAAACACTCTTTTTGGTCTCTTCTGTCATAAATGCCTCTCCTGGCCTGTCAGCAGCTCTGACTACATTTACAGCAACCGGTCTGTGCTGTGGTGATGTGACTCCCATGCGCATGTGTGGGGAGTGACGTCATCATGGTCCAGCCATTCAAGCGACAGAACTTGAAAGTAAGACCAGGCAGGTGAAGAGGGAAGTACTGGGATCAACAGGAGCAGTGACAGGCCAGCCTTGGAGCACATTATGGCATAAAAGGTAAAAGGGCACATCAAAAAAAAAAATGTAAAAAAATTATCAGACTTTAAAACCACTATAAAGACAGGCAGTGGTTGGCCAATCACATCAAGTTATGTTTCAGACAAGCAGCTGTATCTGCATTCTTGTTATATTATGGTACAAGATTCAGTCTGGACACAGCCCAGTGCAGGAAACCTCTCTATGCAGCTTTGTGCAATAAACCATTTGCGTTAACCGGAGATTAAGAAGATATGAAAAAATCCAATTTTCACTTAATACATTTAAACGGCCATATCAGTCTACTCTAACAATGGCCTTATGACTGTGGAAAAAGGAAACCAGTCATCTTATTAATGATAACCTGGGACATCCCTTACTTTTATCTGGCCCTCCAACAGTGGGGCATAGTTTCTGTCACTGACGTTAACGACGGGGCACTATTCCTTCCACTGACACCAATGATGGGGCACTATTCCTTCCACTGACACCAATGATGGGGCACTATTCCTCCCACTAATGATGGGGCACTATTCCTCCCACTAATGATGGGGCACTATTCCTTCCACTGACACCAATGATGGGGCACTATTCCTTTCACTGACACCAATGATGGGGCACTATTCCCCCCTACTGACACCAATGATGGGGCACTATTCCCCCCTACTGACACCAATGATGGGGCACTATTCCCCCCTACTGACACCAATGATGGGGCACTATTCCCCCCCACTGACACCAATGATAGGGCACTATTCCGCCCACTGATACCAATGCTGGGGCACAAGTGCTCCCACTGATACCAATGATGGGGCACAAGTGCTCCCACTGATACCAATGATGGGGCACAAGTGCTCCCACTGATACCAATGATGGGGCACAAGTGCTCCCACTGATACCAATGATGGGGTACAAGTGCTCCCACTGACACCAATGATGGGGCAAGATTCCTCCCACTGATACCAATGATGGGGCACAAGTGCTCCCACTGATGGGGCCAAATTCCTTCCACTGATACCAATGATGGGGCACCATTTCTTCCACCTATAACAATAATGGGACATTATTCCTTCTACTGATACAAAGATGGGGCACTATTCCTCCCACTGACACCAATGATGGGGCACTATTCATCCTACTGATATCAACAGGGCACTGTTGCTTCACCTACTGACCACAGACAATATGCAATTTACTCCCACTGATCCAAGCCTTGGCATTGTTTATTCCCACTGAAGACAGGACATTTTCTACTCTCACAGGCCACAGTCCAGCCCCATAAGTTTGAAGGACAAAATCTGTGCCTCAGTTTAGAAAGTTTGGAGATCCCTAATCTAGAGCTAGGGGGTCAACACATCTGAAAGTTTGTATAGACCTGAGACTCAATTGCCTTAATTTCAAAATAGCTTGATAGAAGAACTACCTATATAGCCTATTGTACTCACCTCCTCTATGACAAATAGAATAACTCTGATATAGAGGAGAATGGATGAGAATCTTCATTTACAGAAGATTATTATTATTAAACAGGATTTATATAGCGCCAACAATTTGCGTAGCGTTTTACAATATGGAGGGCAGACAGTACACTTACAATACAAATCAATACAGGAGGAACCAGAGGGCCCTGCTCGTTAGAGCTTACAATCTAGAGGATGACTTTAACCCAGAATGTGATATAAAGATTGACATTTACAGGCAAAGCCGTAATTAAGTCAGGTTATATGCTGAATTTTCTACACACTTAAGCATAAATAATACACGTTTGATGCAGATGGGGCTTTTTTCCCGGCACCCTGCGGCTCTGTCCAGTAGGTTGCGGTGTCAGTGGAAAATTCACCATGGAAAGTAAATCAGAACATCGCACATTGCTATGTTTATATCTGCTGCAGTGAAGGCTTAGTAAGCGAAGGGAAAAAAATGCACTCTGTCAAAGCCTGCTGAGGAACGTGTGGGTGGTGTAATCGCTAATTGTATGGATCACACTAGACACCGCAATGAAATCACAAGAAACATTGATATCTTGTTCCTCAGAGCTGCTATTAATGCACACAGACACATAATTCATGACACAGAAATCTTGTACTACAGATGACGGAAATGTTCCCTGCTGGAAAGCACCCGAGAATGTATAGACATCCCAGCGGCTGCTCTGTTTAGGGAACTGAACTGCCCCGACTGAGCACCAATGGCCTCCCCTGCCACTGAGCACCAGTGCCCCCTCCTTTCCCTCACTGAGCACCAATGGCCTCCCCTGCCACTGAGCACCAGTGCCCCCTCTCCGCCCCCTGAGCACCCATGGCCCTCCTGCAACTGAGCATCAGTGCACCCCCCGACTGAGCACCAGTGTCCCCTCTTTCCCCCCACTAAGGGCCAATGGCTTCCCCTGCCACTGAGCACCAGTGCTTCCTCTTTCCCCCACTGAGCACCAATGGCCTCTCCTGCCACTGAGCACCAGTGCCCCATCTTTCCCTCCCCTGCCACTGAGCACCAATGGCATACCGTGCCACTGAGCACCAGTGCCTCCTCTTTCCCCCACTGAGCACCAATGGCCTCCCCTGCCACTGAGCACGAGTGCCCCCTCTTTCCACCCCACTGAGCACCAATGGCCTCCCCTGCCACTGAGCACCAGTGCCCCCTTTCCCCCCACTGAGCACCCATAGCCCTCCTGCCACTGAGCACCAGTGCCCCCTCTCTGCCCCCTGAGCACCCATGGCCCTCCTGCCACTGAGCATCAGTGCACCCCCCGACTGAGCACCAGTATCCCCTCTTTTCCCCCCACTAAGGGCCAATGGCTTCCCCTGCCACTGAGCACCAGTGCTTCCTCTTTCCCCCACTGAGCACCAATGGCCTCTCCTGCCACTGAGCACCAGTGCCCCATCTTTCCCTCCCCTGCCACTGAGCACCAATGGCCTACCCTGCCACTGAGCAAGAGTGCCCCCTCTCGCCCCACTGAGCACCCATGGCCCTCCTGCCACTGAGCATCAGTGCCCCCCCCGACTGAGCACCAGTGTCCCCTCTTTCCCCCCACTAAGGGCCAATGGCTTCCCCTGCCACTGAGCACCAGTGCTTCCTCTTTCCCCCACTGAACACCAATGGCCTCTCCTGCCACTGAGCACCAGTGCCCCATCTTTCCCTCCCCTGCCACTGAGCACCAATGGCCTACCCTGCCACTGAGCAAGAGTGCCCCCTCTCGCCCCACTGAGCACCCATGGCCCTCCTGCCACTGAGCATCAGTGCCCCCCCCGACTGAGCACCAGTGTCCCCTCTTTCCCCCCACTAAGGGCCAATGGCTTCCCCTGCCACTGAGCACCAGTGCTTCCTCTTTCCCCCACTGAGCACCAATGGCCTCTCCTGCCACTGAGCACCAATGCCCCATCTTTCCCTCCCCTGCCACTGAGCACCAATGGCATACCGTGCCACTGAGCACCAGTGCCTCCTCTTTCCCCCACTGAGCACCAATGGCCTACCCTGCCACTGAGCACGAGTGCCCCCTCTCGCCCCACTGAGCACCCATGGCCCTCCTGCCACTGAGCATCAGTGCCCCCCCCCCCCGACTGAGCACCAATGGCCTCCCCTGCCACTGAGCACCAGTGCCCCCTCTTTCCCCCCCCACTGAGCACCAATGCCTCCTCTTTCCCCACTGAGCACTGGCGGGCTCCCCTGCCACCACTGAGCACCCATGGCCCTCCTGCCACTGAGCATCAGTGCCAACCCCCCGACTGAGCACCAGTGCCCCCTCTTTCCCCCCACTGAGCACCAGTGCCCCCTCTTTCCCCCCACTGAGCACCAATGGCCTACCCTGCCACTAAGCACCAGTTCCCCCTCTTTAACCCCACTGAGCACCAATGCCTCAACTTTCCCCACTGAGCACCGGTGGGCTCCCCTGCCACTGAGCACCAGTGCCCCCTCTTCCCCCCCCCCCACTGAGCACCAATGGCCTCCCCTGCCACTGAGCACCAGTGCCCCCTCTTTCTCCCACTGAGCACCAATGGCCTACCCTGCCACTAAGCACCAGTGCCCCCTTTCCCCCCACTGAGCACCCATGGCCCTCCTGCCACTGAGCACCAGTGCCCCCTCGACTGAGCACCAGTGGCCCCTCTTTCTCCCCACTGAGGGCCAATGGCCTCCCCTGCCACTGAGCACAGTGCCCCCTCTTTTCCCTCACTGAGCACCAACAGCTTCCACTACCACTAAGCACCAGTGCCCCCTCTCCCCCCACTGAGCACCCATGGCCCTCCTGCCACTGAACATCAGTTCCCCCCCCCCGACTGAGCATCAATGGCCCCCCTGCCACTGAGCACTAGTGCCCCCTCTTTCCCCCCACTAGGGCATTTTTTCTACTTTTGATGTCAAACATTTTCTACCTTCCACTGACTGCATTTTTTTCTCCTGTTGACCACTACTGACAAACATCCTTCCTCCCACTGACCAACAATGCTGGCCTTTTTTTTATTCTAGCGCTGACCACTGACACCTGGTATTTCTCTCTCCCCCGCTGACCAAACATGTTGGTCATTTTTTCCTCCCAATGACCACAGAAACAAGAGATCGCTTTCCCCAGCTAACATCAATATAAGTTGCTTTATTGCATATATTGCTGACCGCTGCACTCTTTGTATTGTGCTTCACAAAACAAAAATGCTTAACACATACATACAGTAGTTATTGTCTTGACAGTTTTTGGTTGGCAAGTAGTTTCTTTTTTAATGAAGTTCTTATTTAAAAGTGGTTCCAAAAAGGTAAAACATTTTTTTTGCATTCCCTGCTTGAAGGTAAAAAGGTTCCACTACCTCTTCTCTACCACCCATCCAAAACAATGACCTGCCTCCTCTCACGATCCAGCGCCGTCCTGTCTGTAGCACCTCTCCACTGACTTCCTCCCACAGGAGACACAGGCAACAGCAGAAGCCATAGGCCTCCTGCTGCTGTCAGTCAAATCCTGTAAAGAAGGAGCGGGGAGGGTAATGGCCAAGCCACTCCGTCTATGGACGCACGCAGCCCAGCTCGGCGGGAACGTTCCCGCATGGGTGCCCTCATAGCTCACACCTTTCATGGGGGCACAAACTGAAAGATGGAGCACACAGCGCCAGAGAGGACTGCCAAAAAGGAGTTAGGGGACCGGCTCTGTGCAATATCCTTGCACAAAGCAGGTAAGTAGGTAAGTATATTATCTGTAGCACCCACTAGTGCTAGAAGTGTAAATAGTTTTTTCTAGTACAGGTAAATATGTGCAGGCTTGGCTGGCAGCCAAGCCTGCGTTTTGTCCTGGGTTGGGCAGAAATCCAGGGAGAGCTGGATGACTCACAGGCAGCATCACTGAGACCTCCCACCTACTCCTGAAATGTTCTGGTGCCTTCGAGAAGAATGGGAGGGGAGGCAAGGTGGAGCTGCCTGGAGTATTCTGAGGGCCCTGACCAATCTTAAACTTGGATTGGCAGGGGCCAGGCCCACTCAATTACTCAGGGTCAGCCCAGCTTGGGAGGAGCTGTTCGAGTGGAAGCTGGAGATTGAGTGGTAGGCTGTTATGGCCTTTGAGGGAGCTCCCCAGTCTGGGGGGGGTGACCTTGGGCCTGGGTGCGGATGAGACCTTCCTAGAACCACTGAGGTGTCCTGGACAGGAAGCATGGCGAGGAAATGGGAGAACACGGTGAGGCAAGTCTCCAGGAGGTACAAGGAACAGCCAAGAGGGCTGGTGTGTGACACACAGGAGGACTGGGAGGCACGCCTGAGAGGACTAGGATGGAGCAGTCCGGGATGGGTGCAGAGCCAGTCAGGAGGACCGTGGTGGCACGGGCAGTGGAAAGAGGCAGCTGCAGCCAGGATGGCCGACAGGGCCTGAAGAGGTGGTACTGGGAGCAGTAGCCACATGTGGGACAGCTAGCACTAAGAACTACTACCAATTTTTGCTACACCATAGGGGCCCGCGATCCCTGCCTGCAAATGGCATTTGCTTTGGGCCTGGCTGAGCCAGTGTCAGGCCCCAACCACAGTGCTAGCTGGTCCTGGGAGTGATAGTCTGCAAGCAAGTGTATGTGCTGGCGGTGAAGAGAAGAGGTTGTATATACCAGAGGTGTATATAGTTTAAGTCCATAAATGTCCTATCTTCAATCAAGTGGGCATCCCATATGTGATTAACGTGGAATTAAACTCAACCTCATATAGAAGACTCTTCTGTCATAAAAAAAAAAACTCGCCTTTTAAAAAAAGAAGAGTTTAATCCTGCTTTAACCACTTGCCGCCTGCCCACCATCAAATGACAGAGGAGAGGTACAGCTTTGTTCTGGGAGGACACCATATGACATCACCCCGCAGGGGGCGGGCAGCGCGGCCGCACCGCGTTGCTAGGACACGGCGTGACCCTGATCTCTGTAAAAAGCCGCTGACGCGGCTCTTTAACCACTTCAATACCGCACGCCGTCATATGACGTCCTTGACTTTGTGCGGGGATATCTGAATGATGCCTGCAGCTACAGGCATCATTCAAATATTATTATTTGCAGGCGGCGATTCTGTGCACGATAAGAACAATCATAGCGGCAGTTCCACCACTTGATTGTTATTATAGGCGACGGGAGGGGACATCCCCCCCCCCCCCCCTCCGGTGCTTCTCCAGGCTCTCCCGTGCCATCGGGGGCCCGGAGAAAGAGTCAGACGCAGCCGGATGACGACCATTGAGATTTCCGGTGACCAGATGGTAAAGACCAAATACAGCATGTTAAATCCGGGATTGCGGCTGTCCGCATGAGAACGGTGAATTTTTTTTTTTTCCGATTACATGCTTTTCAGCCCCGAGGAGAGATGTGGGGTCTTAATGACCCCGAATCTCTCCATAAAGAGGACCTGTCACAATTCCTATTACAAGGGATGTTTACATTCCTTGTAATAGGAATAAAAGTGTTAAAAAAAAAAAAAAAAAAAATTAAGGAAAAAAAAAAAGAAAGTGTAAAAATTAAAAAAGTAAAATAAAAAAATAAAATTTTTTTTTAACTTTCCCCTCTCCCCGGTAACTTGTGCTCAGAAGTGAACACACACACACATAAGTCCCGTCCACATATGTAAACGCCGTTCAAACCACACATGTGAGGTATCGCCACGTGCGTTAGAGTGAGAACAACAATTCTAGCACTAGACCTCCTCTAACTCTAAACTGGTAACCTGTAAAATGTTTTAAAGCGTTGCCTATGGAGACTTGTAAGTACCGAAGTTTGGCGCCATTCCATGAGTGTGTGCAATTTTAAAGTGTGACATGTTGGGTATCTATTTACTCAGCGTAACATCATCTTTCACATTATACAAAATAATTGGGCTAACCTTACTGTTTTGTTATTTTTTAATGCATGAAACCTTTTTTCCCCAAAACGATTGCGCAAATACCGTGTGAGATAAAAAAGTTGTAATGACCGCCATTTTATTCCCTAGGATGTCTGCTAAAAAAACATATAAAAATGTTTGGGGGTTCTGAGTAATTTTCTAGCAAAAAAGTATGATTTTTACATGTAGGAGAGGAGTGCCATAATAGGCCTGGTATTGAAGTGGTTAACCATGTGATCGGCTGTGTCCAATCACAGCCAGTCACATGTAAATGCAGAAGTGCCGGTAATCAGCTCTTCTCACACAGTGTGTGTGGTGAAGAGAGCCGATCAGCGGCATCGCCTTGCAGAGGACACCAGGGCAGGTAATCAGGGCACTAATCATCAGTGCCCTGATTACAGTTAAGCCCCAGCAGTGCCCATCAGTGACACCAATCAGTGCCTAGTGACACCAATCTGTGCCCATCAGTGAAACCAATTAATGCCCATCATTGCCTGCTGATCAGTGCTGCCGATCAATGCCCATCAGTGCCACCTATCAGTGCAGCATATTAGTGCCACCTAATCCATGCCCATAAGTGCCGCCTCATCAGTGCCCATAGGTGCCACCTTACCAGCACCCATCAATTCAGCCTCATCAGCGCCCATCAGTGAAGGAGAAAAATTACTTATTTACAAAATTTACTGGACAGAAACGAAGAAAATTGTTTTGTTTTTTTTAAACATTCTTTTTTCTTTGTTTTAGTAAAAAAAAAAAAAAAAATATAACAGCAATGATTAAATACCACCAAAAGAAAGCATTATTTGTGTGAAGAAAATGGGCAGGAAGGGGGTGAAAGTGACCTGTATTGAAATTAAGGAGTATTTTGTGGGCACAAGGACTGTGGCATATGTACAAAGTGTGTAATGTGAGTAGGCTTAGTCTCTATTTAAAGAGGAACTGCAGTCTGCTCAAATAATTTGCAATAAAATCATGCCATTCTGAAGCTTCCCTCCAACTACTTTGCATATTATTTTATATATTCTGTACTTGCCAAATATGCTGCAGAAATCTCCCTCCACAAAGTCTGGCTGCAGCCATTTTAACTGTGGGCAGCTGAAGCTGCTGTCTGTTCACTTCCTGGATTTACACAGAGGCACACCTCCAGCTGTGATTGGCCCCCTTATGACTCATCCCCCCTCCCGGTGAGAGAGAGAGAGAGAGAGAGAGAGAGAGAGAGAGAGAGAGAGAGAGAGAGAGAGAGAGAGAGAGAGAGAGAGAGAGAGAGAGAGAGAGAGAGAGAGAGAGAGAGAGAGAGAGAGAGAGAGAGAGAGAGAGAGAGAGAGATGCAGGATGTCATAGTGACAAGAAACAGGAAGTGGGCTGTATAAGGCATTTACTGGCAGAAAAAAAATGTTTTACTATCCAAAAGTAAAACAACAAGGGCAGAAGATTTAATAGATGGAAAGTTGAAAAAAAAAATGACTGAAGTTCCACTTTAAAGCTGTTGTATAGTCATTTTTTTAACTTTTACCTACAGGAAAGCCTATAATAAGGCTTACCTGTAGGTAAAAAAATATCTCCTAAACCTGTATGGTTTAGGAGATATTCACTTTGCATGCAGCCACTGACTGCAGCGGCGCATGCGCACAGGGGATTCTCGTCTGAAGGCCCGGCAAATGCTGGACCTTGCCGGGAAAGAATTCTCCCATGCGCATGCGCAGGAGTGATGACATCAAGACTCCGGCCACTCACAGCGCCGGAGCCGCGATACCCAGAAGACACGCCGAGGCAACATGCCAGTTACCTCGGCGTGGGCCAGGTAAGATACCGAGGCCTCGTTCTAAGGTAAGTATTTCATAATGAGCTAGCATGCGGTGCATACTAGCTCATTATGCCTTTTGCCTTACAGGTGTATAAAAAAAAATTAAAAAAAAAGTCAGCAGGTATACAACCGCTTTAACCATATTCCTTTAGGCCACGCTCAATGTCCAACACAATTAAGCCACATTTTTTCGATGACGTTTGGAGCGCATTGCATGTTTCTTCTTTCCAGGTTGTCTTTCTTTCTCAACTTCTGAAGGGAGGATTGCAAGGATTTGCTTCCTTTGGTTGGCACCACCACCCCTAATGACTAGTGTCCTGATGGTGGGAGGGAGGTGGAGGAAATCCAAATACACAGAATCAATGAAGCAAAGAGATCACTGCACTGGAGGTTCCCAAGTACAGTTTCCTCATCATCTAGGAGAACAGTGAGCGGAACAGTATTGACATTTCCAAAGTCAGAGGCAGCTGAGCTGGAGGGAATCTGGAGCAGCATTTTCTCCAGGAAAGGGATATCAGGTTCTTAGTCCTGAACGGGCAAAATGGCAGTGTCCCTTTTTTGGAAAAAACAAAACAAAAAAAAACAAAAAAAATGACCTTGTTTCAGTCCAGAGACTAAATAAAAGAAGTAAACGGATATGTGGCCATCTTTGAGGAGCTTGCCCTAATCTGGTTTATCATCTGCAGCCTGGTTAACACTCACATAAGCAAACGTGGCAAAAAAAAAAAAAAATCATGTCACACTGATGAAGAGATGTCTAGTGTCTGCTATTAACTACACAACATAGCAGCTCCTGAGCAGAGCTGGCCAGTACAATTCAAAGCACCAACCTATAAGTAGGCAAAGCTCCCAGGAGGTCAGCAGTCACTTCTGCATCACCGCTACATAGTCGGGGTTATATTTACACATCATACTACCATAGGGACACCTGATGATAGCAAGCCCAGCCCTTTGTATCATGCAATTATTTGATCACAAAGTTATGCTAGAAATGTACTACAAAGAGAAAGACGCTGTCTGCATTTGTCTGGCTTTAAGTTTCTACAGTGAGTCTAATGATTCCTCTTAACATACACCCTCATACCTCCCAACTTTTTGAGATGGGAATGAGGGACACCTATCAGCAAAAGTATGCAGGCATAGGACACACCCCCTGCCACGCCCCCTTAAAAAGGAGACTTCACTTGAACAAAAAAAACAAGATTGGTTAAACCCACAAATGCTTTATTTTACAACTACTATTCCTTTATATTGGCTTTTGGTTATTTACAAATGCAGCAATTTAGAAATCAGATGAAAGGTTTAGCACTGGAAAACACTTTTTGATGTATATAAAATATACTTTTTATCTAACTATATTGATCAGACCAAAATGAGGAACAAATGAGGAGGAATGAGGGACATTACTCCAAATCAGGGACAGTTGGGAGCTATGCACCCTCTATAATTAAAGCGGAGTTCCACCCAAAAATGGAACTTCTGCTTTCAGAATCCCCCCCCCCCCCGGTGTCACATTTGGCACCTTTCAGGGGGGAGGGGGCAGCATATACCTGTCTAATACAGGTATTTTGCTATACTTTTTTGCTAATACTTCTGGGCATAGATACCCGAGCGACCCGCAGGTATCTACGCCACTTCCGGCACCTTCTCCGTCCCCCCCCCCCCGCTGTCTTCTGGGAGACACACAGGTCCCAGAAGACAGCAGGGACCAGTGGGATAGCGCAGCGCGAGTCGCGCATGCGCAGTAGGGAACCAGGAAGTGAAGCCTCAAGGCTTCGCTTCCTGATTCCCTTACCGAAGATGGCGGCGGCAGCACCTGAGAGCCGATGGAGAGATCGGCTTCGGGTGCCGACATCGCGGGCGCCCTGGACAGGTAAGTGTCCTTATTTAAAAGTCAGCAGCTGCAGTATTTGTAGCTGCGGACTTAAACAAAAAAAAATAAATAATAATAAAAATAATAAATAATATTATCATTAATAATAATAATAATTCGGCGGAACTCCGCTTTAAATTTACTGAATTTAGCTACATACATTCTGAGATAGTCAGGGGACTAAAAAAACATAACAAAAAAATAATAAAATCAGTTTGTTGAGGCTTGGTGCTGCTTGGTGCAGGACGGATGTTCAGAAGCATTTGAAATGGCAAACGCCTGTAACAGCTTGTAAAACGTGGCAACTCGCGTTTAGCCACATTCCGTTTACATGCGTTTTTAATTTTTGACTATTAAAAGAAAAAAACAAAACAAAAAAAAAAAAAACACACGTTTCTAAAAAGCAAACGCAGCTAAACGTGGCATGTGAACCCGGTAAAACTGTCATTTTTTAACCACTTCCCGTCCGGCCTATAGCAGAATGACGGCTGGGCGGTGGTTCAGTTATTCTGACTGGGCGTCATATGACATCCTGCAGGATAACAGCCGCGCGCCCATCACAGCGATCGGTGGTGTATTGTGTCAGTCTGACACACCGCTACACCGTTCTCGGTAAAGAGCCTCTGACGGAGGCCCTTTAGCATGTGATCAGCTGTGTCCAATCAAGGCTGATCACGATGTAAACAGGAAGAGCCGTTGATCGCCTTTTTCTCACTCGCATCTGACAGACGCTAGTAGAGGAGAGCCGATTGGTGGCTCTCCTGACAGGGGGGGGGGGGGGGGGGTGTCTGTGCTGATTGTTTATCAGCGCAGCCCCCCCTCGGATGCCCACACTGGACCACCAGGGAAGCTGCCAGGACCACCAGGGAAGCACATAACATGTGGATGACCAGGTACATCCCCATGGCCGTCCACATGTGCAAATTAATGCCCAATCTATGCCAATCAGTGCCCACAAATGGGCACTGACTGGCACCATTATGGAACAAATGAATTCAGTGATGCCCAGCAATGCCACCCATCAGTGTCAGTGCCACCCATCAGTGTCCCTCAGTGTCCACCTGTGCCACCTAGCAGTGCCACCTCATCAATGCCCGTCAGTGCAGCCATATCAGTGCCCGTCATTGAAGAAGAAAACGTACTTGTTTACAAAAAAATTTAACAGAAACAAAAGAAAAAAACATTTTTTCAAAATTTTCTGTCTATTTGTTGCGCAAAAAAAAAAAAAAAAAAAATCAGAGGTGATCAAATACCACCAAAAGAAAGCTCTATTTGTGGGAACAAAATGATAAAAAATTTGTTTGGGTACAGGGTTGCATGACCGCGCAATTGTCATTCAAATTGTGACAGCGCTGAAAGCTGAAAATTGGCTTGGGCAGGAAGGTGTACTGGTATTGAAGTGGTTAAACATAGTTTATGGTCTGTCAAGTTAAATCGTTCAGGACAGGTTGTAAAACGTCCTGTGTACATTAAGCCTCTGTCCCCTATAGCATTTTTGCAGTCATGTCCATAGTTTCTGACTGTCTCCTGTAGCATGTCTGTAGTCTCTTGTTTCTTGCTGCATGTTTAAAGCACCCTTCTTGTTCTGTGCTAGGATATTAGGCAAATGTAGTTCTTTTTGTCTGCCCCGTAATCAGTTGATTGATTGAGCTGACCTGTATCTCACAGGCTGCAGGTTTGATTGCTTCCCCCTGCCTTCTGGAAGGTTCTAGAACATAGAGGTGGAGAAAGTCAAATGAGCAGTGTGAATATTTTTAGTGTCTCAGCTAATCCCTGAGGGAGGTGTGCCTGGGACAGTCTTATCCTAAAGCAGAAATCCCCAGCCTGAGGGGTCTTGCCCCTCAGGGCAGATTTCTGCATGATCATTGACTTCACCTAAATGTTCCAGTCCAAACAGCCTCACTGGAAGATATATGGCTGAATGGGCACAGTTGCCCCCCTGGCCTCGTGAGTGCTGCCTTTATTACAGGATCCTGGTGACTGTGTACTATCGGGATAGCTGTGTCAAGTAGTTCCTCTCCTGAGGCGTCCCAATCTCTGGCCTCCCCTTGTCTCTCATCCAAATCAAAGTCTCCTGCACTTGAGTGTGGTGCCTAAGGATTTGATAGACTCTCCATACAACTGCCTTATGGATATAGCATCTTGCTGCCCCCTCAGGACTGTGGGTATCCATTCCACGTACTGGAAAAACAACAACAAAAATAAGGGGGTGTTCCGACCTAGCACATTACCATAGAAAAACTTGATTAAATGAATAAGACAGATATTTATTGTACCTACAAATGCATGACAAGCCCAAGTGTATCAAACATGCAAATGGAACCTCCTCCATGTCGAAAGTATTTGCCTAATGGCATGGAAATACCTCAAAGCGTCCAGGATTACTTACGCATTTCGAGGGTCAAGCCCTCTTCCTGTGAGCCAAACATATAGACGATAGAACCCCAACTTATACTTCTCTGTGCCGTTGACCATGAAGCTAAGCCACTCCCTCCGCCCATGGAGGGGGGTGGGGGTCACATATCACATAGGCCAAACTGCAGGAATCACATTTAAAAAGCAAAAAACAACAAATTGACCAGCAAAAAGCCAAATAAACGTGCCTGCATGCGGTAAGAATATACACACACACACAAACATCCCTAATGAAATACACATCATACCTATGTGTCCGATCTAAACACATGGACAATGCAATTAAATTTTCCTATACTTTATCATCTCTTAGCTCGTGGGGGAGCTATACTCTGAAGTTTAGCAGAATATCTTTTTCTGAGGATTGTAACATAGAAAAAATCCCCTGGCCTGATTTCTGATTCAGGGTGAATGGACTGTTGCTGTGTGCCTGGCTGCCTCTGCATTAATTTTGGAAAGAACCTGTGTTATGCTCAGCGATTCCTAAAGGGGTAGCGCTACATGCCCGTAGTCTCCGATGTCTCCCGCTGCATGCCCGTAGTCTCCGATGTCTCCCGCTGCATGCCCGTAGTCTCCGATGTCTCCCGCTGCATGCCCGTAGTCTCCGATGTCTCCCGTTGCATGCCCGTAGTCTCCGATGTCTCCCGTTGCATGCCCGTAGTCTCCGATGTCTCCCGTTGCATGCCCGTAGTCTCCGATGTCTCCCGTTGCATGCCCGTAGTCTCCGATGTCTCCCGTTGCATGCCCGTAGTCTCCGATGTCTCCCGTTGCATGCCCGTAGTCTCCGATGTCTCCCGTTGCATGCCCGTAGTCTCCGATGTCTCCCGTTGCATGCCCGTAGTCTCCGATGTCTCCCGTTGCATGCCTGTAGTCTCCGATGTCTCCCGCTGCATGCCCGTAGTCTCCGATGTCTCCTGTTGCAGGTCCGTAGTCTCCGATGTCTCCCGTTGCATGCCCGTAGTCTCCGATGTCTCCCGTTGCATGCCCGTAGTCTCCGATGTCTCCCGTTGCAGGTCTGTGGTCTCTGATTGTCTCCTGTAGCATGCCTGCAGTCTCTGACAGTCTTCTGTAGTATTACATACTAAATATTACATGTGGCCCTTAGGTGATATCAGGGGCCACATTTAAGGCCTTATATTGGCAAGTTGACCACTACTGCACCAGAGTATGCTGTCATTCATAAACAAAGCACTGAAGCATTAAACACAGATAGACCTTACTTCACCTTGAAGAACACAACGTTAGCCTCAGGTGCTCTTTGCTGCTCACCCAGAGAATGACATTATTCAAAGTGAATATTCCATTACACAGTTGTTGGCGTTTCCGCTGTGTCAGTGAGTGTCCCTTTACAATAGAAGCTTGCCTTTCTGTGCAGGCTGTTAAATAGCTTGTACGGGGAGACCATGAAGACACAATGGACAGATTTTTATTAATAGGTATCTTAATGCATGCTTTTTTTCTTCTACACTGTCTCATAGTTGGAAAGTTATGTAGTTGTAGCATTCATTAATTACTGCATTTAGGTGCAGCCATTTCACAGCATTGATACGCTTTAACAGGCTTTCTCAACCTATTCACCACAGAGAAGCCGTAGAAATAATTTTCAGCTTTCAGGGAACCCCTTTTCTTCATATGGGATCGCACTACTGTGGAGGGCCAGGGAGGAGAGCAAATGATTTTCAGTTCCATGCATACAGGCAGAAAAAAAAAAAGATTTAAAAGATGTATGGGTTTTTTTGTTCTTCTTTAAAATCATACTTACCTATGTGGATGCAACATTGGTCCAATGCTGCATCTGCCCCCCCCCCCCCCCCCCAGCGCCTCTAACACTAGGAGCCGAGCGAGCGAACACCACCGATTGCTCGGTTCTCACAGCTCCGTGATCAGAGAGCTGCTGACTGTCACTGAAGCGTTGGGCTGTGGAGGGGGTGGAGCGGCCGCCTCAGGCTCTCATCGGTTTGCTGCGAGGCTGAGCCAGGTGCCGGTCCAGACATGTGGGCAGATACGGACTCCATTGTCACAATCTTGCCCGAGCCTCGACCAGCTCTATGACGTCAGCCAACAACGGACTTCAGCCCGTTGTCTGCTATAAATGGGTCACGAGTGCAGAACAAACTACACTCCTGTGATCCACAGGAGAAGTACAGCCAAACAAGCTTTGGTTGTACTTCTCCTTTAAGGGGCATTTAAAAAAAAAAAAAAAAAAAAAAAAAAAAAAATGTATGCCTCTAAACTCTGCTTTATTTTAGCCATTGGGTTTATGCACACTGTTTAGATTTAACAAATGTTAAATTAAAGAGGGATTAAAAAAAAATGCCAAAATTCAGAGAGACATTTAATGTCATAATGAATGCACATATGTGCATAGTTGAGAGTTGAGTTAGTGCCAAAGAGCTCAATTTTGGTCTCATCTGACTACAGGGCTTTCCCGCAAGCCTTCCCTGAATCATTTAGATGTTTATCGGCAAGCTTCAGATGGGCCTGTACATGTGCTTTCTTGAAGAAGAGGGGGGACCCGCCGTGTTTGGAGGAAGAAAAATTCTGACTATGACCCCAAGAACACCATCCCTACAGTCAAGCACGGAGGTGGAAGCATTATGCTTTAGGGGGTGTTTCTCTGCTAAAGGTACAGGCTGACTTTGCCGCATTGAGGGGCCAATGGACGGGCCATGTATTGTTAAATCCTGGACGAGAAACTTCTTTACAGAACACTGAAGATGGATTGTGGATAGGTCTTCCAGCATGTCAATGACCCAAAACATACCGCCACGACAAGAAAAGAGTGGCCCAAAAAGAAGCACATTAAGGTCATGGAGTGGCCAAGCCAGTCTCCAGACCTTAATCCTATAGAAAAGTTATGGAGGGAGCTGAAACTTCGAGCTGCCAAGCAACAGCCAAGAGAAGTGGACCAAAATTCCTCCCGAGATGTGTGCAAACCTGGTTACAATTACAAGAAAAGCCTTACCTCTGTGCTTGCCAACAAGAGATCCTCTACCAAGTACTAAGTCATGTATTGCCTGGGATCAAATACTGCAGTTTGTATCATGTGTTTTTTCTGGATTTTTGGTTGATATTCTGTCTCTATCATTTAAAATGCACCTATGATAAAAATTATAGACCCTTCATTTTTTGTAAGTGGGCAAACCTACAAAATCAGCAGGGGATCAAATAATTATTCCCCCCCCCCTGTATCTGGTAGTCATCTTAAACTTTCAGGTCTCAGGGAACCTATGCCAAATAGTTAAAACAAGCAAAAAAAAAAAAAAAAAAAAAACTTTAGTCCCGTTCTGTACTGGCTCCACCCCGACCATTATAGTGTGTGCGCAGATGTGCTGAGGGGCTTATAAGGAGACAAGAGATGTTCCGGAACTTCTTTTGTGTGACAGGTGTCCCACGATTCTGTTTGCGCTGCAATTGGGGTGCCATTGAAAGTAAAAACAGGGATCACAAGCACGTCCCATATTTTGCAGCACGTGATCCAGAACTCCTTGGTGTGAACAGAGTCTAAGGCTCAGTAAGATGCAATAGCAAACATGCACAGAGTCAAAAATATTAGAACTGAGCTATAGAGAAAATACAGACTTTGGCTAGAGTAGAAGTGAATACAAACCCCAAGGAGGCACAAGGAGGATTACTCAGTCAAACCAGCAGGATTAATCAATGGGTAAACCAGCAAACTCATGCTTCACGTGTATTGAGGAAGAGCCACTTTGACACCTTTTGCCTCCTACTGGGGCATAGGAATTAATAGGTGACAAAACATGTGAAAGGGGGAGAGGCGGATGGAGCGTCTCTGCCACTGGCCTCAGTAAAGTTGTATAGAAGGTTTGCAGTGTGTCGTCTTACCTCCTTGAGTACGATGCTACATATGTAGTACCTGTCTTCCTTTTGTCCCCCATATTCCCTTCATTCCCATCCTGTTTTCTGAAAGAGCCAAGGTCTAATAAAGACACTGTCCTCTCCAAAATAGTGCTGGAGCCCACAGAGGTAAGCACATTTAGAGATCAATTCCGGTCAAGGTATATTTTCACATTGTTACTTTATAGTTATAGCAACTATGTTATTTACCATACCTGGTTTGATGCCCCTGAAAAAAAAACGGAAATGAGGGAAGTAGACACTGCTACTCCAATGATCTCCACTTGCTTCCAGGTCCCATGCCGAGCAGCCGGCCAAATGCTTTGTGAACAGAGGAGGCAAGCCGCTCAGCATGGGCGCCATTCTAGTTCTTGAGAAAGTCTAGTCCACATTTTCACAGCTCTTACTGTGAAGAAGCCTTTCTGTATGTGGAGGCTAAATCGCTTTTCCTCCAGATGTAAAAAAAGTGGCCCTTGTCCTCTGTAATGACCTGAAAGTGGATAACTTTACACCAAGTTCACTATATGGACCACTATGTATTTATATATGGTGATTACAGCCCCCCTTAATCTCCTCTTCTGCAGAGAGAATAAATTCAGTTCCTCTAATCCTTCCTCATAGCTGAGCTCCTCCATGCCTTTTTCAATTTTTATTTTTTTGTGCTGGGATAAATTTTTACTTTACACTTTTTTTCACATAGAGGATCAAAAGTCCCTTACGTGATAGCATTATGTTTAGGCCGGTTCTTTTTAATGAGATATAAGGGGTCTAGTCAACCTCTATTAGCTTCAATGGAAGGCAGGGGAGATATCAAAGTGACAGATTGTGGCTCGACAAGAAGCTAATTGAGCCCAGAGGCTGAAGAAGGTAACAGCCGAAACCAGAAGTGAGGTAATGCACTCAGTTCTGTGCTTATTCTAGCTAGTCTAGTGGAGAGAAACAAATGGGAGTCTACTGGACTCCCTCCCCTTTACCCAGCAACACCTGCCACGGGGATCCCAGGCTTGCAGGTGGGACGGAAAAGCCCAAGAAATGGGCCACCCCCTTCCCCCAACTGCTGTTGACCCAACATATGACATACAGCAAAAAGTTAGACAGACTGAAAACATGATTTAGAATACATTCCGTAAGAGATACAGGCTTAACTGGTGATGGGAGAGGTAAAACATGCACGAGATAGGGACACCCAGGAACAGTTCAAGTAAGGTTGTCCTGCACTTTATTCCTCAAGGCAACAACCAAACACAGCTTCAATGCAGGAGAGCTTTGTACAGCAAGTCCATAGCATAAAACAAAACATCTGCTCATCTAAGACACTAAATTTACTATTTAACAGGGTGCCCCCTAATAGTTTCCCCTAAACAAACAAATAACACTTTTTTGTGTTTTGCCACCAAACGGAGAGAGAAGGAGTCCTGAGCATTAGTTAGCCCATATATTTAAAAGAGCTTTGAACAGCGGAGACTAACAATGAGGTCTGACTAACTGGTTCGATGTGGACCCAGGAATGGAGGTTTTATTCCACCCAAAGCTCTAGA
Source organism: Aquarana catesbeiana (assembly GCF_042186555.1). Classification (NCBI taxonomy): domain Eukaryota; kingdom Metazoa; phylum Chordata; class Amphibia; order Anura; family Ranidae; genus Aquarana; species Aquarana catesbeiana. The sequence continues at coordinate 240,973,493 of NC_133333.1, forward strand.
AAGACTCCAGGACCTAAAACATAACCTACTAAAGAGGAGCTCCAGGCTCCTTCAGAAGAAAATAAAAGTCAGCAGTTACAAATACTCAGGGCCGTCTTTATTATTGACAGGACCCTGGGCAAACATTTTCTTGGGCCCCCCCTCTTCCATGCAATTTGTCTCTCCACACGCCTTGAGACATACAATAAATAGCAGCTAGACTCAAAATCTGTTTATTGAATCAGATCAGGCAGCGATTGCGATTGGTTGCCAGAGGTTACAGCATATCATTACTGCTCATGACTTCAGCTTGATTGGTTGCTAGAGATTACTGTACATCAATACTGCTCACTGATTGATTGCTAGAGGTTACCGGACATCTATACCACTCACTAATTAGTTGCTAGAGGTTACTGCACATTATTATTGCTCACCGATTGGTTCCTAGAGGTTACTGCATATCCTTACCGCTCAATGATTGGTTGCAAGAGGTTAGTGCACAGTATTACTGTTTACTGAATGGTTGCTAAAGGTTACAGCACATCATCTCCTCACTGCCTGCACACCATGGACTAGGGAGGTGAAGGGATCCATCAATAGACAGAAAACTCCTCAGGATCCTAGGACTCCTGGGATCAGTGGAAATGCTGGGATTAGTTAGGAGGCAGTACACTGACAAATTCTGAATCATGTAGAGCAAAGCTGGAAATCTTTGGCAAGTATATAGTGGGGGATTCAACCAACGTAATGGGGAATTTACAATGACCACCAATGTGAGGGGGGGGGGGGGGATTTACACTGACCATCAAATTGAGGGGGAATTTGCACTGACCACCATGCAACAGGGAATTTTACGCCACCCACCAATAGAAAAGAGGGATTTCTACACTGACACCAATGTAATAAGAGCATTTACACTAACCACCAGTGTAAGGGGGAATATACAATGGCCTCCATGTAAATTTACACCGACAACCATTGTCGAGGAGATTTGAACTTACCACCAACGTAGGGTGACACTTCTACACCGACCACCAATGTTAGGGGGGGGGGGGGGGGGGATTTACACTGACCACCAGTGTAAGGGCAGTTCTGCACTTACCACCAATGTACACTGATCTACACTGGGAAAAGTACACTGATCACCAATGTAATGAAGAATTTACACTGACTGTAAGGGGGGATTTTTACATCAAAAGCCAATAAAGAGGGGATTACTACACTGGTCACCAATGTAAGGGGGGTTTACACTCACCACCAATTTAAAAGGGGGCTTCTACATGGACCACCAATGAAGGGAGGATATGAAACTGACTACAAATGCAAGTTTGGATTGTTTTAACGATTAACAACATAAAGAGGAGTTTCTACACTGACCGCCAATGTAAGGGGGACCTTCACACTGGCCACTAGTGTGAATGAAAGGATTGTACACAAAGCTTCAATGTAATGAGAAGATTTACACTGACCACCAATGTAACTAAGACATTTAGCCTGCGTTCATATTTGTGTGTGTCGGGAATACATGCAAAATGACTTTTTTGACACCACAGAAACATGAAGTGATATTATTTGTTAATGACACCCTCATGCATCAGCTGAGACATGCAAATTCACAAGCACTAAAATCTAGGGTGCTGTGGCACCATGTTCTTTTGAAGAAGGGTTCCACCTCCAATTTGCTTACTTTTGCAGACACAGGCTGATGGTAGGCTTAATGACTATAGTTGTAGGCAGCACTTTCAAGCATGCTCCTTTACCTCCCCAGCGGGCAGCATTCAGCAGAAGTGATGGTAGATATGACCTCAGGGGGACATGATATACATATGAATGCCGCCTCTATTTACATATAAATTCTGCGGTCCAGGACTATTTACATATTAATGCAGGTTATTTACATGTAAACACAGGGTCTGCAGGGGAGTTATCTGTACATGGTAATAGAGTAGAGCTGGGCAGTAGCAACAGAACTTTACACTGAGATATTGGGACACAGCACAGGACTAAAACTTCAAGCGATAAAGGGAATTTAAACTGGGATAGTTGGCAAGTATGAGGCGGCTGCTTTGGGCCCTACAACAATGATGGGGCCCAGGGAAGCTGCCATTTTGCCCTGCCTTAAAAATGGTCCAATGTCAGGTACCTGCTCCCCCTGGCCCCCAAAAGATGCCAAATATGGCAGTGGACGGAGGGGGGGGGGGGTGGAAGAGCGGGCAGACAAGCAGAGTTTCTCCTTTTGGGTGGAGCTCTGCTTTAAGAATAGGTTTGATTTCTTCATATTCATAAACCATAGAGCCCCTCACTATGTGTAGAGGAGAAGACTAGCCACATCTACACCTTCCTTAACCCTGTCTGCCAGTGCCTCACAACTCCAATATTTTAGTAAATAGGGATTCTAAGGGTAAATGTAACCACTTTGCCAATATAATGTCAAATTTAAAGTGGTTGTAAAGCTTACATTTTTTGTTGTAAAATAACACACATTATACCTACCTGTTCTGTGCAATGGTGCCTCCTCTTCTGGGGTCCCTTGCCGGCGCTCTAGGCTCCTCCTCTTCTTGGTGCACCACCATAGGAAGCTGCTTCCTATGGGAATGCACTTGCAGGCTTACCCCGAGACGGCTGTGTGCATCTACCCCACCTCAGCCCCACCCCCCTCCTTACAAGATTACAGTGCTGGATCGATACAAGGCTCAAGTAGGTATTTGGTGGTGGTGGGGGGATAGGGGGCGCACACATAAAGTGGTAGAATCATTTTTCTTACATTGCAGTTTGCCACTTTAAGACACACTATTCCAGAGCACAGAAACATCTTGTTAAGAACATTCAAGATCCAAGCACTGCAAGCTATTTGTATTTGATATTAACAGGACTGGAATGAAAGAGGCATAGTGTTTGTCCTGTGTTCTTATTAATTGATTACACACCTATAGAATGATTTCATTGCACTTCCTGAAATACAGAACGACTGCTCCACTGAGACACCTAATTGGACAGGAACATATTGAGAAGGGAGTTCGGGCACCAGATGCTGATAATTGGACCTCTAGGGCCTGTGGTACAGAGTCTGGAACCTCCTGTCTTCCCACACCTGTTCAGATGCAGCTCACCGGCCCATACACAGCAGCTGAGGTGCCACAATACTCACTAGAGTTGTCACAAGGGAGACATGTGGGTGGCTTAAGGGACTACAGATCTCCCAGTACTGAAGGAAACTGCTACATTATCATCCAATAGACAAGACCAAAGAATATACGCATAGTTCCTCTAAAATTTGAGCTTTCAAATTCATTTTTCATTGAACCATTTCAGCTCCGGAAGATTTACCCCCCTTCTTGACCAGGCCATTTTTTTGCGATACGGCACTACGTTACCTAAACTGACAATTGCGCAGTCATGCAACACTGTACCCAAATAAAATACCCCCCCCCCCTACAAATAGAGCTTTCTTTTGGTAGTATTTGATCTCCTCTGCGGTTTTTATTTTTTGCACTATAACAAAAAAAGACCAACAAATTTTGAAAATTAAAAAAAAAAAAAAAAAAAATTTAAAATTTCTGCTATAAAACATATCCAAAAAAAAAAAAAAATTTTAAAAATCTAATTTCTTCATCAATTTAGGCCAATATGTATTCTGCTACATATTTTTGGTAAAAAAAATTCCAATAAGCGTATATTGATTGTTTTGCACAAAAAAGTTATAGCATCTACAAAACTATGGGATATATTTATGGAATTTGTATTTATTTTTACTAGTAATGGCAGTGATCAGCGACTTTTAGTGAGACTGCGATATTGCAGCAGACAAATTGGACACCTAACTGACACTTTTTTGGGGACCAGTGACACTAATACAGTGATCAGTGTTAAAAATATGCACTGTCACTGTACTAATGACACTGGTTGGGAAGGGGTTAAAGCAGAGTTCCACCCAAAAGTGGAACTTCCGCTTTAAAGAGATTGTAAGGGTAATTTTTTTTTTTTTTTTTTAAATAACATATCATACTTACCTCCACTGTGCAGCTCGTTTTGCACAGAGTGGCCACGAAACTCGTCTTCTGGGGTCCCCCGGAGGCTCTTGCGGCTCCTCCCTGCATCAGATAACCCCCTGGGAGAAGCGCTTTCCCGGGGGATTAGCTTGCGGGCGCGCTCCCGAGTCCAGCATTCGGCGTCCATAGAGGCCGAATGCAAGACTCAGCCCCGCCCCCTGGCACCCACGTCATTGGATTTGATTGACAGCAGCGGGAGCCAATGGCTGCACTGCCATCAATCTATCCAATCAAGAGCCGGGAGCCCGTGGAGAGAGAGACAGCAAGTCCCCGCCGACTGAATGAAGGGGTTCAGCTAAGTAAATCGGGGCCAGGAGTTTTTTCACCTTAATGCATAGGATGCATTAAGGTGAAAAAACACAAACCTTTTACAACCCCTTTAAGCACTCCTCACCCCCTTACATACCCATTTCATGTGAAATGTGGCAAGTGGGTACCTCGTTTGCCGAGGCGACTTCTCTCTCCCTCCCTCCCAGCAATCTCCTAGGACACATCACAGGTCCCAGAAGATTGCCTGGCCACTGAGAAGGCGCAGTGCAACTCGCGCATGCGCACCCGGCTGTGAAGCCGCAAGCTGTTACAGCCGTGTGCCCACACTTGCAATGACCACACTACAGAGAGGAGAGGGAGAGGAGCGAGGCTTTGGGCAGTCGCATCGCTGGACTGTAGGACAGGCGAGTGTCTGTTTATTAAAAATTAGCAGATAAAAGTCAGCAGTTACAAAAAAAAAAAAAAAAGTGTATCTGCTGACTTTTAATAAACTTAAAAATGAGTGGAACGCCACTTTAACATCGGGGGGCGATCAAAGCGTTAACTGTGTGCCTAGCTGGTGTTTTACTGTAGTGTGGGAGGTGCTTTTACTAGAGGAAGGCATAGATCCCTGCCCCTGCTTTGCAGGAACACAGGATCCATGCCTTCCTTACTGACAGATCACTGCTCTGCCTGTGTACCGATCAATCAGAGGGTGCTGGCGGACATCGGGTCCACAGGACTCGCTGATCAGCTCACGCTGTGTAGAATCACAGCGGGAGCGAGCCACTGGCAGCGTGCGGTCGAGCGCGATACCCGGAAGTGCAGGATCACGTATATATAAACTGCTATAGGGCGGTCGACCAGTGGTTAAATAGATTTCTCACCAGTCACAAAGGATATAAATCCACTTTGCGTGCACCAAGTGCCTTTGTGGACCCAGATACGACCATGTGAAAGTAGCCATGACATTACCAATGTGCTGCCTGTGTAGACAGAACCCAGCAGATCCCACCCACTACAGGCTGCCCACGTTTCGTCAGATTTTGTAACGGAAGTGACGTTCCATCGCCATCTTGCTACACCCCGCACTCGTCCACAGTAAGGAACAGTAGATCCCTGTTGTGTCTCCTGTCAGGTAGATCCCCATTCTGCCTCTGTATACCGCGATCGCAGGTTGCCAGCGGACCTCCGCTTGACCCGCGGGCGAGCTCCTGCAGCGTGCATGAGCCGCCGTACAGCTACGGTGATTTGCGCAGGGGAGCTGACCACCGTATAACGACGATGGCTGGTCGGCAATCGTTTAATGTCTAAACCGCTAGCAACAAAAGTGTGTACACCTAGAAGTGAAAATGTCCAAATTGGGCCCAAAGTGTCAATATTTTGTGTGGCCACCATTTTCCAGCACTGCCTTAACCCTCTTGGGCATGAGTTCACCAGAGCTTCACAGGTTGCCACTGGAGTCTTCTTCCACTCCTCCATGATGACATCACGGAGCTGGTGGATGTTAGAGACCTTGCGCTCCTCCACCTTCCATTTGAGGATGCCCCACAGATGCTCAATAGGGTTTAGGTCTGGAGACATGCTTGGCCAGTCCATCACCTTTACACTCAACTTCTTTAGCAAGGCAGTTCTCTTGGAGGTTTGTTTGGGGTTATGTTATGTTGGAATACTGCCCCGCGGCTCAGTCTCCGAAGAGAGGGGATCATGCTCTGCTTCAGTATGTCACAGTACATGTTGGCATTAATGGTTCCCTCACACACACTTGTCTTTGTACTCCTCACCTGGTTGCCACCACACACACTTGACACCATCTGAACCAAATAAGTTTATCTTGGTCTCATCAGACCACAGGACATTGTTCCGGTAATCCATGTCCTTAGTCTGCTTGTCTTCATTAAACTGTTTGTGGGCTTTCTTGTGCATCATCTTTAGAAGACGCTTCCTTCTGGGACAACAGCCATGCAGACCAATTTGATGCAGTGTGCGGTGTATTGTCTGAGCACTGACAGGCTGGGCCCCCCACCCCTTCAACCTCTGCAGCAATGCTGGCAGCACTCATACATCTATTTCCCAAAGACAACCTCTGGATATAATGGTGAGCACATGCACTCAACTTCTTTGGTCAACCATGGTGAGGCCTGTTCTGAGTGGAACCTGTCCTATTAAACCGCTGTATGGTCTTAGCCACTGTGCTGCAGCTCAGTTTCAGAGTCTTGGCAATCTTCTTATAGCCTAGGCCAGTGATGGCGAACCTTTTTGAGACCGAGTGCCCAAACAGCGACACAAAACCAACTTATTTATTTCAAAGTGCCAACATGGAATTAAACCTACTAGCGGCTCTGTACAGAGGATGGGACTGATCATCCCTCTGAATGAGCCCTAAGGGACCAAAAATGTACGATTCTGCCAGAAAAAACATTTTCTGCTTTTTCAAAGGAGTGCGTTACGCTCAGAATACAGGGATCAGAGATGCATTGTGCTCAGAATACAGGGATCAGACATGCATTGTGCTCAGAATGCAGAGATGCGTTGTGCTCAGAATAAAGGGGTCAGAAATGCGTTGTGCTCAGAATACAGGGATCAGACCTGTGTTGTGCTCAGAATGCAGAGATGCATTGTGCTCAGAATACAGGGCTCAGACATGCAATGTGCTCAGAATACAAGGATCAGACATGCGTTGTGCTCAGAATACAAGGATCAGACATGCGTTGTGCTCAGAATACAAGGATCAGACATGCGTTGTGCTCAGAATACAAGGATCAGACATGCGTTGTGCTCAGAATACAAGGATCAGACATGCGTTGTGCTCAGAATACAAGGATCAGACATGCGTTGTGCTCAGAATACAGGGATCAGACCTGTGTTGTGCTCAGAATGCAGAGATGCATTGTGCTCAGAATACAGGGCTCAGACATGCGTTGTGCTCAGAATACAAGGATCAGACATGCGTTGTGCTCAGAATACAAGGATCAGACATGCCTTGTGCTCAGAATACAAGGATCAGACATGCGTTGTGCTCAGAATACAAGGATCAGACATGCGTTGTGCTCAGAATACAAGGATCAGACATGCGTTGTGCTCAGAATACAAGGATCAGACATGCGTTGTGCTCAGAATACAAGGATCAGACATGCGTTGTGCTCAGAATACAAGGATCAGACATGCGTTGTGCTCAGAATACAAGGATCAGACATGCGTTGTGCTCAGAATACAAGGATCAGACATTGGTTGTGCTCAGAATACAAGGATCAGACATGCGTTGTGCTCAGAATACAGGGATCCGACATGCGTTGTGCTCAGAATACAGGGATCCGACATGCGTTGTGCTCAGAATACAGGGATCCGACATGCGTTGTGCTCAGAATACAGGGATCGGGGGGTGATGTGAAGGCCAATAGAGGACACTGCTATGGGGATGGCCCTTCCTAAAGCAGTGTCCTCTGGCCCCTTCACATACCCACCACATACACAGCAGTGTCCTCTGCGCCCCCCCTTTCCCCCATAGCACTGTCCGACCTGTGTATGTGCAGAGTGCTCCACATTGTCATGCTTTAGCGCCCTCCGCCCGAGCCCCTGCACAGGAAGCTGCTCTCCTATTGGCCTCAAAGTCCAGGAAGGGAGGAGTCATTCTTCTCTTCCTCTGTATCGCGGCGCTGCTTACAGAGGCAGACAATCCGTGTCCTTCCCGCTGGGCTGCCCTCAGTGCATGCAGGGAGGGTTTTGCTTACATCTGCCGCCCCGCTGCCTGATTGATCACACTGATGATAGGAACCAAGCCGACTCCTCCGCGCCTGAACCGCCAGTGCAAGAGGCTACCTTGCTGGGGGATTCTCTCCCCTATCCTGGCGGCGCGCTGAGTGCCCACAGAGAGGGCTCGGCGTGCCAGCTGTGGCACGCGTGCCATAGGTACGCCATCACTGGCCTAGGCTATCTTTATGTAGTGAAACAAATCTTTTTTTTCAAATTCTTAGAGAGTTCTTTGCCATGAGGTGCCATGTTGAACTTCCAGTGACCAGTATGAGAGAGCGAGAACGATAACACCAAATTTAACACACCTGCTCCCCTGAGACCTTGTAACATTAACGTGTCACATGACACCGGGGAGGTAAAATGGCTTATTGGGCCCAATTTGGACATTTTCACTAAGGGGTGTACTCACTTTTGTTGCCAGAGGTTTAGACATTAATGGCTGTGTGTTGAATTATTTTGAGGGGACAGCAAATTTACACCGTTATATAAGCTGTACACTCACTACTTTACATTGTAGCAAAGTGTCATTTCTTCAGTGTTGTCATATGAAGAGATAGAATAACATATTTACAAAAATGTGAGGGGTGTACTCACTTTTGTGAGATACTGTAATAGGGCTAATGCACCGCACCTGTGAGCTAATTATTTGGCCTGCAGTTGTGGTGTAGCCCCTTTGACTTTACAGTATATGTGAACCCTTACCTTCAGTTTAAAATCTAAAAGAAACGCAAAACATTTGGGTATACAATATATATCTAAAATAAAAAAATTATAAATACAATTTTTTCCTTTTTTTATAAGTGATCACAAGACCCCTGTTCTCAGTTGCATAAAGAGCTGAGAGAGCTAGGGGAGGAGAAACAGCAGCACAATGATCTTCCCAGTCAACGGCTGTACAGGTGAGGGGGGGCATATCGGGACAAGTTTGATCATTGGAGAGCAGGCTGAGTTCTCAGCATAGCTAGAGAACTAACCCTGTTGTGCTCTCATGCCTGGTGTGGTCAATTTTTGATAGGAGAGCAGAGGGACTGGCAGGATCACCAGGGATTTCACATAAAGGAAGCAATACAGGATACTTTTTTATACAAGCACATGGTACAGACAACACATATCAGGAATATGAAATGTTGGAGTAACATATTCCTGAATATCCAAGGTTGACAGGCGGCGTAACCTCTCCCATTAAATTTGATACTGATAAGATAACAGAGGAGAGTTCAGGGGCAGCTGAAAAAAAAAACAAAACGCCCAACTGATCCTTAACGTCCATTTACATTTTTCACACAGGTGGCGGTGTTGGGATTTTGTATTAAAATTCTGCACCACCTTTGGGATTAAAAAAAAAAAAAAAAAAGAGACTATATTCAGGAGGCAGTCTGGCACCCACTGCTATACAGCCCTCTGAAAAGCAATCCACCGCAAAGAGAGGATTCAGAGAGCGGTAGGCCCATGTGAAAAAGCCCCTAGTGTCTACACTTATCTTATCTTCCCAATATTATGACTGTTCCTATTCTATACAGATCATCTGAGAGGGCTGTAGCTTCATGCACATAACAAAGGCATAAAAAGAGAAATTCACACGGATAACTACAGGGAGGGCGGCCTATGGGTTTAGGGCGCAGACAAACAAAGGAAAATCTCCGTATGCAGCTTTGTTAGCCTAGGGATTGTTTTAATCAAAAATTCTATAGCTAAAAATAATCCCAGTTTAATGCATGAAGTGATTTGTGCCGAGTTCCTGCATTGTGTGCAGACAGTTTGCAGAGGTCACAGGTGCACCGAGACAGGAAACTATCCACAGAATAATCAGAAAATCTATGCCATCCCTTCCATCTGATTACCAGATAAGAATCTGCAAAATGGAAGTCCACTGTCCCTTCACATTCTATTGAGAGTACAGAGACACCATACTAATGATTTTAGTAGGAGCTGAAATTTAAATGATTACTGTTATGGATTTATATAAAAAACACGACTATTGTCTGTGTTGTTCTACAAAGCAAGTGTTACCAACACGGCTGAGTCATTTAGATAATATGTGAAAGCTTCAAAACTAGTACATAAATTTATACATGAAAACTTGCAGAGCAATAGCAAGTTATACAAGCCCACTTACCTTCCACCGTTTTCTGTGCATATAAAAAGGATCAGGAAATAGTTTTGCCTTCCAATCTTTTCCTGAGCACACAAAAGGATTGTGAAAAAGTGGTGCAGACTCTAATGAGGTTGCAACACATCTCTTGGCCATAATGAAAAGATTAGCACGCCACTGTGTCTCCGAATACCTTGAGTCACAGTACATGGGGAAAGTGCTTTTAAAGATTTATTTATTTATTTATTTTACCCCAATGCATTCTCTTAAAGTGGTTCTAAGACCCCTTTCACACTGGGGCGGTTTGCAGGCGTTATTGCGCTAAAAATAGCGCCTGAAAACCGCCCCTAAACAGCCTCCGCTGCTTGTTCAGTGTGAAAGCCCGAGGGCTTTCACACTGAAGCGGTGCGCTGGCAGGAGAAGAAAAAATCTCCTGTCAGCCGCTTCTTTGGATACACCGCTCCTAAACCGCTCCTGCCCATCGAAATCAATGGGACAGCGCGGCTATACCCCGGTAATACCGCGGCTATAGCCGCGCTATACGAGGGGTTTTAACCCTTTTTAAAACCGCACCGCTAGCGGCCGAATACTGTGGTAAAACAGCGCTAAATATAGCGCTGTTTTACCGCCGACGCCCCCTACCGTCCCAGTGTGAAAGGGGCCTAAAAGGCAGAACGTTACTTTTACCCAGTGGTGGCTGGTGCAAACAAACTAAAACATACTGAAAGAAAAAAACATCATCAATTGCAGCCTCACTGTGCCCACTATCAAATGCAGCCACTGTGCCCATCAAACGCAGCCACTGTGACCCCCCCACCCATTCGCTGTCTGACCAACCCTTACCCCATCTTGGTGGCAGGTCACGGCGGCGAGCTGTGGGACGGGCAGCAGGGCAGGCAGTGGCTCCTGTGTCCTCCATGCATCCTCAATGCTTTTCCAATAGGAGCGCCTGTTCTTTCATCCAATCAGTCGACAGGTATTAGACCCCGCGCTTCCCGATTGGCGGAAAGGCGGTTCAGTGTTAGAAAAGCGAATATTCATTTGCTTTTCTAACACACCTGGGTGGGCTCATGATGCAATGCTCTGCGCTCCGAGTCCACAATATTTTGAAGCCTATTAGAGCCTATGGCTCTAATCATGTGCTTTAAACATTTAAAAAAACAAACAAAAAACAAAACACACACACACACGGCGTGTAATTCAGGCGTCCTAAAAGGATAGAAAGAGATATAGAGATTAGATAGATAGATATACACACAATTGTCATTACTTGTCTTTTCATTTGGAGTGGTTCCTCTGCTGAGCTGGCGCTGTTGCCTAGAACTCAGCAGATCTATTCTCTTCTGTGTGACAACTTTCCCCATTATTGGTTCAAGTAAAATATTCATAGAACCTAAATACACCGAGTTGTCTGATTATTACCCTATAGTGAAACAAGGACGTTTTAACCCAGAGTGTCAAGTGGGTTGAAAAGTTCACCAGGTCATGCAGATGAGCAGGTAATTCCAAGCAGTCCTCTAGGGGGCCGCGCTTCATACAGCTCCCTCACCCATACTTACCTGAACGAAATTCAGCAATGTGCACAAGAGCAGAGGCTCTCTCACGCCTCCTTAGCTCACAGACAGCAGCTGGAGTCATTGGCTCCCACTGCTGTCAATCAAATCCTGTGAGGAGTGAGCAGGGAGGCTTCTGACCCCAGTGTCTGTGTCTATGGATGAGGCAGAGCATCTCAGGATTGAGACTGCACAGGTGCCCCCCATAGGAGCCCAGAGTGCCAGCAGGGGACCCTAGAAGAGGAGGATCAGAGCTGCTCTGTGCAAAACCATTACACATAGCAGATAAGTATAACATGTTTATCCAACATTTTCTAACAGAAAACAAAAACATTTTTTCTTCAAAATTTTCGGTCGTTTTCCATTTGTTTAGCAAAAAATAGAAAAAACTGTGGTAAGCCAAAAGAAAGCTCTGTCTCCAAATAAATAAAAAAAAAAAAAAAAAATTGTAAAATATTTGTTTGGGTACAGTGTTGCATGACCACACAATTGTCATTCAAATGTAGCACAGGGGTTTGCTACCAAAGTTATGTTAAGTAATGTATTGTTTCTTAAAGCGGGGGTCCACCTATCTATCGTTTTTTTTTTTTGGAGTTCATTCACAAACTTTTCTTCTCATGATTATCTACTCACATGTTCTGTGTAATAAGTCCGCCTGTGTCCGATTTTATTGTAAAGAATAACTTTCACTGAAGGCGGTTTCCATCTTCATTGTGGGCATTTGAAGCCCACAAGCATGTATTTCCTGGATGCGGTGAATGCTGTGCTCCCAGCATTCACCGAGATGTTGTGATGACGCTGTTGCACAATGCATGCTGGGAAGCCTGAGACTAGCTCCCAGGGGACTGTGGGAGGTCTGGGAGAGGCTAGAAACACGCCTACTCCCATGGGAGGAAAACCAGGAAGTGCTAAGAAGATTGGGGAAAAAAAAAAAAAAAGTAATTACGGCGATTTAAATTTTTTTACACAGCATGTCAGCATCTAGGCAAGGAAGAGAATGCATAGAGATAATGTTCAAAATTTGGGTGGAACCCCGCTTTAAGTAAGGGTTTGACTCCCTCAGGAACTTTCCTTCATTTAAAGAGGTAAACAGCTATGGATTGTGGGATATGTAGTTTGATGAGGAAGGGACTCATGTTGTTAACTGAGTCTGGGAACTACTGGACCCACAATGCCAAGTCACAGAACAGCCTGCTGGGTAGACAGATAAAAAGGAACAGCGCAGCCATCTTTCGGTCTCTCGGGACGCCATTCGACAACCAGCAGGGAGGTCTGCATATGTGTGACCAAAAGACTGCGGCCTACATGGCGCGGAGCGGGATCGCCAGCCTCTGAGGGACTTCAGAACACAGCTCTACCAGCTTAGCAAGCGGATCGGTGTGTAGTGCCAGGACATCTGGAAGTTTCTTGCATCCCAGCCATCCGGAGGAGCGGTACAGCGCTGCGACGCAATCTTTCATCAGACTGAGACATCAAGAGGGGAGACCGGACGGAGCCTCACAGCCTCTGAGTCTATTATGGTGAGAGGGCACCTGCCCATTTCAGTAAAGTGCACTATTTGCTGAGTGAGTTATTTACAGACTGCTGGTGAGATTTGTAGTCCCACAGAAGCGATCCTACCTATTTACAGGCCGCATGCAGCTGAACTCTGGGGACTGTGCCATATTTCTTCAGTTACACAGTTATCCACATACCATTTATTCTACAGTTTGCTCTCTCTCTTTACCCTGTTGGATTACAAATACTGCAGTTAAACTCCAGGCTAGCTGAAGATATCGGGAGAGAAGGAACTTATATCATTTTCTGCAAAGCATCACGGTTCTATCTTTGTAGTTTGAACAATGAATTACAACCTAGGGGGAGCTTGAGTACAGGTTAAATATTGATTTGTATTGCTGAATGCAAGTAACATTATATTATGACAGTTTGGTGTGTGTATATATATATATATTATATATATATATATATATATATATATATATATATATAAAAATATATATACACACTCCAGTGGGAAGGTGTTTAATATAGGTTTTGGAGCATATTGAGCGCCCTCATTGTACGCCTGTCTGCATATACTCCCTACTGTGATTATTGAACCCACCGTTTCACATATACACTGACTGTTATCTACGGTCATTTATGGTTTCTGTTCACATTGTTCATTGTGTTTAATATCCCGTTTGATAAACTATGAGTGGTTAACTGATATTCTGTGTAAGTCTCCATTTACTACTACAGCTTCTGAAGTGACGGGATCCAGGGCTATGGTAAATATACTTTATCGTGGGGGGGGGGGGGCGGGGGGGGGGGGGGGCGCGTGTCCGGATGTAGACCAGGAAGGAAGTGCTAAGAGCTCCACTGATCCTGAAAGAATCCACCGCCATCCTGCACAATTTCACACATTGGTGGGCCTCAAAACAGCCCTACCTGCTCCTGGTTATCCCCTACATCCATCCCAGCAGTAATTGCAGAGCCTGGCCAGCAGACTGTGCCACCACCCGGTCGGTGGCCGGCTGCATACATCCGAGGCCGCCGCCATCTTGAGGAGCTTCCAGCGTCCTCCATGCTCGGGGCCCACGATCTGCAGAACGAGCAGGCATCCCACCCCCTCATCTTCCTGTGGCATCACCTCCGGAGGGGACTGTTTGGGGGCATTGATCCGGGGGGCAGCCGGAGGGTCCCAGACGCTGACTCCTCACTCCCGCAGCCCGCTGCCATTTTGAGGCCTGCAGAGCCTCCGGCATCCTCAGAGCTCGGGATCCGCGGAACAAGTGGTAGCTCACTCCATCTTCCACTGGGAGCATAATCTCCTGAGGGGACTGTTTGTACCCATAGATCCGGGGGGCTGCCGGAGGGTCCCAAACGCTGGCTCCACACTCCCGCGGCCAGCCGCCAGTTTGAGGCCTGCAGCATCCTCCCTGCTCAGGTGCCTGGGTGTGCAGCTGAGACGAAGGCCGCTCCACACCCCTAGCCCTGAGGTATTATAGCTGGAGGGGGCCCATTGGACTTCAGTGCAGACAATCAGCATTATTCCAGCCTCAGATGCCTGCTGTTACTATTTAGGAGTCTCCCACACTGCACACCACAGCTTCTTAAAAGGGGTATACACGCCTCCCTGCAATTGTATCCAAAAAGTCCCACAGAGCACTCACTCATGCCCTCAAAGAGCAAAACAGCGACCAAGAAGGCGCCAACACAACCTGCCCAGTGTCCCAGCACCATTTTGGACCAGCTTAGAGTGTCAATTGCAGACATGGAACAGGCGGCGGGCCCGGCGTCCGCTCCACCCCACCCAGGTGTCACAGAAAGCAAATGATACTAATGTTATCCTCGCAGCCATAGAACAAAGTAGAACCTCCTTACTGGTCCGCATCGACCATCTGGCTGAGGAATGCAACCTCATCAGGGCGGACTTGGATAAATTCCGGGGCAGACGTTCTGAGTCCGAGTCGCGGATCTCTGCCACAGAGGATCTTACTGCCTGTTATGATGATGCCCTACATACATTGCAGCGCACAGTCCAATCCTTAGTGGCCAAATCTGATGATGCCGAAAACCGCCTTCGGAGGAATAATGTCAGGGCCCTGGGTCTCCCGGAGGGGGAACGCCCAGCCGAGTTTGTGAAGGCCTTCATTAAATCACTCCTGAATATGACCAAGGTCCCCCCGACCTATGTTGTGGAAAGGGTCCACGGGGTCCCAACTGGCCGGAGCAACCCCGGGGCCCCGCCAAGGCCCTTCCTAGTGCGGTTTCTCAACTACAGGGACCGTGACCGCATCCTCAGTGAGGCCCGCAAGCATCCCACCCTCCCCTATGAGAATACAGGAGGTGCAACTCTATCCTGACTTCTCTGCAGATTTACAGAGACGTCGCAAAACCTTCACGGATGTCAGCAGACGACTCCGGGAACAAGAGATCAAATACTCCATGCTCTACCCAAGTCGCCTGAGAGTTCAACATGGCGGATCGGTGAAGTTCTTTGAATCCCCTGAAGAGGCAGATACCTGGCTACTGTCTTTGCACTGGTCCTTCTCCTTACTCTCCAATTTACAATCCTGGCTGTGGGGTTTTTTTTGTTCTAGGGATCGTTTGTTCATGTTTTATAGAGATCTGTCCACTTCTGCGTGTTTCAGTATGTGGAGCGATGTGGCTCTCCCGTGGATGGGACACGCAGCAGATTTCCTTTACCCAGTCACCTGACACTCGTCTCTCTCCTAGTGCCCACCTAATGAAACTCTATGAAAGCCTTCTGGGGGTATACTGGTGTCCCGTCCGCTGGTTCATGTTGTTCCCAGAGACTCACTGTGGGCCCCCCTGCATGGCGGGCAATGGTAATGGGTGACCCCCCACTTGGTGCAATGCTTTCCCCCTAATTTTACTTGATCCTTGATGATCAGGGCTATAGCAAGACGATTCCAACACACCTTCCCGAAGACATGATGCCCGCGTAGGGTATCGGTGGACTATCCGTTCCCCCACCAGATGGGATCCACGTCCCCCCGCACTCGCCTACAGTTAAAAGGCCAAATCCTGCCAGGGTCCCTCCCTGGAACTTTGAGCCTCACGTAGGCGATTTTTTGTCTTATACTAGTTACAGGATTAAACTACAAACTGGTTATGTTGGGGTATTGGCGAAGTAGTAGAGTGTTCAATATTTTTTGTTTTAAGGCATAGGCCACTTCCCGACCCCCCCCCATGCTGCTCTGGGGGGCGTTAGGACCTGGTCGGATAGGCACCAGATGTTCGGGGAAGTTTAATTTGGTTGAATTGTTTTTCTATATGTTTCTGTTGTGTCGGACGTACAATGGCTCTTGCTCCACTGCTGCTCACCAGGTGTTACTTGCTCCACTACTATCAATCTCCTGTACTTATGATGGCCGATGCGAATATGGCATCACGTGATCAAGATTCCTTTTCTGTGGTGTCCTTGAACGTACGAGGCCTCAACTCTAAAATTTAAGAGGGCGCTTCTTTTTCAATATATCAAACAGCATAATCCAGCTGTTCTGGTTCTGCAGGAGACACACCTGGTGGGCAGTAAGCTAAGGACTCTGAACAGGCCCTGGGTACAAAAGGCTTTTCATGCCTCTTACTCCACATACGCGAGGGTGGTTTCCATATTAGTGCATAGATCTCTCCCGTGTGTCAGAGGCGGTTCACACGGATCCGCTGGTTAGGTATGTGATACTGGTGCTCACACTTTGGCAGCACAGGTATGTGCCGCCGCCCTTTAAATCCTAGGTGTCATACTAGAGAGGATTGCCCCTTATTGTCCTGCAAAAATTTTAATGCTGGGTGATTTTAATGCCATCCTCTCCCCAGACCTTGACAGGCCCTTACCACCTAAGTCTTTCACTGGGGAGTTGGCAAACTGGTGGTATCTGCAGGAGTCACGGAAGTCTGGAGGTGGAAATTCCCATCCACCAAAACCTTTTCATGTTTCTCTACCTCCTACAAAACCGCCTCCAGAATTGACTATGCGTTTGCCAACCCCTCTATGCTGACAAACGTTCTTAAAGCTACCCATTTGCCCAGCGGCTTGTCTGACCACAGCCCCCTTGAGATCACCCTGCGCACTTTTGCCTCACGTAGTGACTCTATGTGGCGTCTGGGGGGCTCAATGGATTTCCCAACCCAATATAGCCGATCAAACACCACTGGCTCTTCGCAATTACTGGGATTCTAATGACAGTCATCCTCTCCTGAGATAGCATGGGATGCCTTCAAGGAATATACAAGGGGCCATTACAACTCGGCCATCAAGGTAGTCAGGTTGCAACAAACTGCTACACAGCAGCTTTGGAGAGCGAGGTGGGGTTGGCTTCTGACCAATATGGGTTGGATCCCTCTGCCTCAAACTTTGAAGCTCTGCAGGCATCTAAACGCAGCCTTCATCTACACTTGTCAGAGGTTACTAGACTTGAAATGTATAACACGAAACAAACGTTTTTTGAACAGGGGGACAGGAATGGCAGACTGTTGGCGATGATGTCTCACCATGACACCCCTAATACCGTGATCCTTGAGCTTACCTCTCCCACGGGTGTGGCCATCTACTCCCCAGAGGCTATTTTACAAGCCTTTCATGATTTTTATCAATCTTTATATACCACCACACTACCTAGAGAGGCTGGCATCTCTCCTGGATCCGATAGCCCTTGGTTGGCTCTCCGATTTCAAAAGAACTCATCTAGTTGCTCCAATTACCGCAGAAGAGGTTCAAGTTGTAATTAACTCCCTATCCACTGGCAAAACTCCTGGCCCAGATGGTCTCCCGACTGATTTCTATGTAGCACATGGTAACACGCTAGCCCCCCAGCTGGCTGCCCTATTTACACATTGTCTGCAACAGGGCTCTCTCCCACCTTCCATGGCACACGCACATGTTATCCTCATCCCTAAGACAGGCAAAGACCCCAAATGATGTGCCTCTTATAGACCTATAGCACTCCTTAATACTGACCTCAAAATCCTAACTAAACTTCTTATCACTAGACTTAATCCATTACTCCCCTCTCTCATTGACTCGGATCAGACCGGGTTCATGTCCCATAAGTCTACAGACATCAATCTTCGTAGGTTATTTACTAACCTCCATGCAAGACATGAAAATCAGGGTACTAGAGTGGTTGCCTCTCTCGATACTGAGAAGGCATTCGACTCGATTGAGTGGCCTTTCCTGTGGGAGATTCTGCGGAGAATGGGGTTTCCACTGGTATTCATTCGATGGTTACAGACTATCATTCACCTACGGCTGCCACTCACTTAGGGGGTTGTCTGTCTCCTGTTTTTGAACTTTCTAGGGGTACAAGACAGTGCTGCCCTCTCTCTCCGGCACTTTTTGCCATGGAACCAGTGGCGGAGGCACTACGTGTCTCGACCACACGTTAAAGGTCTACGACTGGGCTGGCTGGAGGAGAGGGTGGCCTTGTATGCAGACGACCTCCTCCTCTTCCTGAATGAGGCTGGCCCCTCCCTGCAGGGGGCATTGTCAGTCCTGGAAGAATTTTCTGTAGTGACAGGGCTCAAGGTTAATTGGGGTAAGTCGTAGCTGCTGGCTATTGATGCTGAGGCTAAAAAAGGGGCCTCGGCTTCTCTTCAGCTGCAATGGGTGGACGAGCTTACCTACTTGGGGGTGTGTATTTCAAGGAACGCGACTGACTTCATTCCAATGAACTTGTTTCCAGTAATCAACTCAGTCAAAGCCAAGCTGAAAGCATGGAAGAACCTCCCCCTGTCCCTACCGGGCCGTGTTAATCTCATCAAGATGAGAATCCTTCCCAAGTTTACATACTTGTTTCGTAACTCCCCTCAATGGATCCCAAAATCATTCTTTTCCCAACTTAACAAAATTTTCTCCTCCTTTCTTTGGGGTCCACGTCCCCCCCGCTTTAAGCTAACCACCCTAATGCGCCCTTGTTCGCAGGGGGGCTTAGCATTCCCAGAATGTCACAAATACTTTATAGCGGCTCAATTGGTTACTGCATTTTGGTGGCTTGTTCCAGATGGATCCAACTCGGCTTGGGCCACTGAGGCTGCGGTGTTGGGATCTGCGGAGGTGTTGTTGAATCTCCTTTTGCGGGGTCCAAAGGCTCCATACGACATGACCCCTTCCATGTGTACCACCCTTAGGGCCTGGAGGGAAGATCTGATCTGTGAAAAGTATCCTCTGACCGCTGTATCCCCGAACGCCCCACTGTGGAACAATCCCAACCTGCAGTACTTTCTCGAGATCCCAGACCCTGTGATATGGGCCAGGTACCATATCAAGGCCCCCTCAAACATCACTGCAGATCTAACAATATTCCCCTTTGATCACTTAATTTCTCATCACAACGCCCCGCTCTCGCACAAATTCAGATATCTACAGTTGTCCCATGCTTTCAGGGCTCAGTTCCCGCCAGGTGAAAGGAAGATGGTGCAATCCGACCTAGAGCAAATTTTGCGATTTGATTGTACTGAAAAACCCACCTCAGTGCTCTATGCACATCTCTTTCGGGTCTCTTCTCCTGAACTGTCCAGGCTCCGTCAGCAATGGGGCCGGGATGTTCTGGAGTTTGACTCCGAGGATTGGGAGGATGTGTGGGACTTCCCATTTAAAATACTGGTTTCCTTGAGAGATCGCCTCATTCAATACAAGATTGTCCATAGGGCATATTTAACTCCCGCTCGGGTGCACAAGATGAGGTCTTCTCTCTCCCCGGAGTGCTGGCGGTGTGATCATGCCCCCGGGGACTATATCCACATCTTCTGGTCCTGCCCGGTAATTGCAGGTTGCTGATCACAAATTATTTCAGAGGTGAATGAGTTGCTAAGTGTCTCTATTGCTCCTTCCCCAAAAATATGCCTGCTGGGGCTGGTGGAGGACTTGGTGCCCAGAGTGGCAGAGAGAACCCTGTTCTATGCCAGGAAATCCATTGTCCTATGCTGTTAGCGAAAGACTCCTCCCTCTATAGGCTCATGGAAGTCACTTGTTAACACTGCGATACCCCTTTACACACACACAGAGGGTGTCCGAAAAAGCATGACAGGGTCTGGAGTAAGTGGTTAGCGGAACCCTCCACTGCTGCAACAAATTAAGTTACCTCCCTGATAGATGACGGCCCTCCATAACTTCCTAATAGACCAACCAGGGTTCGAGAGTTATTCTGGGTGCGCCAGCCCTTTGTTGGTCCTCCCTTGGAGCAGGAGCCATGACAACCTATTGCTGTTGTTATACCTATGGTAGTCGTAGATAATTTACTGTTCCTTGATATTATAATAATACTTTATGACCCCTGCGTGGGTCCCCTCCCTGATGAAGGCCAGATGTTGGCTGAGCTGCTGTACGTCTGTATTGTTTTGTGTTTGTCAAGAAAAAAAGTTTTTAAAAAAAAAATAAAAAAATAATATATATACTTTATGGTTTGTCATTACTGTGTTTCTCTCTATTGCTGGGTCCCATACTAATATTACCAATGAAGGTGTGCCAGAGGGGTTGAGACCGTTCTTGGGGTTGAGTGGCAGGGTGCAGAATCAAACATTCATTAGCGGCTCCTTCGGGGGTAGCACTACACAAAGTATGATGGCGCTGAAAGCTGAAAATTGGCCTGGGCAGGAAGGGGGTGAAAAAAAAAAAAAAAAAAAATAGTGTTAGGTTTTAGAATCACTTTGAATCCCTGGTTCACACTAATACGATGTGGGAAACGCACAACATTGGCTGCATTTACCCGCATCATACGGCATACATGCGATCTGCTGCAGGTGTCAATATTACCTTAACGACACCCTGAAACAGATCGCAAAACGCAGTGCGATTGTCAGAATTGCATTGCATGGGCGTGAACACCCATGCGATGTGATTCAGGTGCATGGGAAAAATATAAGGATCCTACACCATTTTGGTGCGGATGTGTACAAAATGTATGGCTGAAATCGCACAGCACAGACTTTGTATGTGATATGCATAGGAATGAGGTGTGATTCCTGTGCAAATCACATGCAGTGTTTTCCACACACCAGTGTGAACCTAGGCTAAAGAAAACAAATTCCAGGCTTGGTATATTTTCACATAGTTGCGTTGGTCCTGCTTGAGACTAAATTTAACTTTGTATATACCGTACCTTGTTGATGCCCCTGGAGGCTGCACAGCACGAGTGCAATTCAGAGGACGCTTTGCATTTTCTGAATGAGTGCAAAGCATTCTCTGATTGGAAAGGCGGGGCAGTTATGTCATGCTCTCCACCTCATCCAATGAGAGAATGCTATGCATTCCTTCAGAAGAATGCAAAACATTCTTTGAATAACACCTGTGCCGAGCAGGCAACCTCCTGTGCTCAGAATGCTTTAGGACGGGCGCTCAGAAGATTAGGAGATCACTGAAGCAGCAGTGTCTATTTCACTGTTTTCCAGCTTCCAGGGGCATCAGCCAGGTATACCAGCCATTCTTGGGTTTCTTTGGGGTTCCTTAAGCTGTGGCTAACTCACCCCCCCCATCAGGGATATGCAATCAGGGGAGGCAGGGCCTCACCTGCCATGAACATAAAAATAAATAAAACAATCAACTTCAAGGGTCGTAGCTCAGCGACCGGGGCCACAGAGACCCCAAATTTGAGGGGTAGGTAGATGAAGTCCTACCCCACCACTGGTCAAAATTGGGGCTCCTACGATCTATGGTTCCGGAGATATGGGGCTCCTTGTGCAGCCTCTCAGAAGCTACAGAGCGGTCAGTTTACATACAAGCTGGCACACTCTGTATGCAGCAGACAGAAGATGAGCTCACAGTGCCTCTCCTCACTTCTTGTCAGAGGCACTGAGCTTAATGGACAGCTTAAAGTTTTGGACCAATGGTAAAGTAGCATTGGCCCAAGCTGTCCAATAAAACTGCTGCAGCGGAGGCACGCCTCTCACTGCCGTGTCATAGAAGGGGGAATGTGTCTAAAAGACAAATGCTCCCTTCCAGCCCAGCCCTCTTAAAGCCCACCCAAAAATGGAACTTCCACTTTTCCGGGTTCCCCCCCCCCTCCAGTGTCACATTTGGCACCTTTCAGGGGGGAGGGGGGGGGGGGGACCAGATACCTGTCTAATACAGGTATTTTGCTCCCACTTCCGTGCATAGATATCCGAGCCACCCGCTGGTATCTTCGCCACTTCCGGTGCCTTCTCCGCCCCCCCGCTGTCTTCTGGGAGACATACAGGGACCAGTGGGATAGCGCAGCGCAAGTCGCGCATGCGCAGTAGGGAACCAGGAAGTGAATCACTTCCTGATTCCCTTACCAGCACCCGACAGCCGAGGGATAGATTGGCTTTGGGTGCCAACATCGCAAAAAAAAAAAAAAAGACATGCCAAATGTGGCATGTCAGGGGGTCACCTTCCCTTTAAGAGGAAGTTCCATTTTTGGGTGGAACTCCGCTTTAATAGCTGATCCATGCTTCCACATGCTTCTTGGGGATTCACATATGTGCGGCTGCAGTTTGAAGTCTGAGGTCCGATATATTTCCGTTCACCGGTTCAAGTATGAATTTTTGCTGGAATTAGCACCTGAACCGGACCCAAAAATGCACAGGACTTTTTGAAACCACACCACGGCCACCCCGGACATGTGTGAACCGGCTTCTTTGGGAGCCGGTCACATTCACATCATGTGAATTGGATGCAGTTTAAAAAGCATCCAATTCGCATATATGTGACCCTGGCCTAACTGTAGTATGCCCGTGATGCTGAACCCAAGGTCCTTTGTAAATTACCGGCTCATTAACGCAGATGCCTGGATTGTGACAGATGTACCCTTCACCTCTACAATAACTAGCCCCTTCCAACTTTTCAGAACCAGGGGAGTTAACCCTCTGCTGGTGTTTGTTTTTTATACGGGTTATGCTGTCCGTACCATGTGAAACCTACTTGGGCTTGTTTGGAGTTCACTCCTGTAATTTTTTCTTGATCGTTTCACTGTCCTACTTTATAAAAGGTATATGGACAATTGTACTGTATAATTTTTTTTTTTTTTTGTACACATAAAATCTAAAAATAAAGAATTTGAAAAATAAACAGCCGTGGCCAAAAGTTTTGAGAATGACGAAAAATATTAATCTTCACAAAGTCTGCTGTTTCAGTGTTTTTGGATCCTTTTTGTCAGATGTTACTGTGGTATACACTGAAGTATAGTTATAAGCATTTCAGAAGTGTCAAAGGCTTTTATTGACAATAACATAAAGTTTACGCAAAGAGTCAATATTTGCAGTGGTGACCCTTCTTTCTCAAGACCTCTGCAATTCCCCTGGCATGCGGTCATCAACTTCTGGGCCACATCCTGACTGATGGCAGCCCATCCTTGCATAATCAATGCTCTGAGCACCAGAAAGGGGGGGGGGGGGGGACCAGATAAGAGGAAGTTCCACTTTTGGGTAGAACTCCGCTTTAATTTCATTTTCACGGCAAAGAGGGACTTTGCCATTAATTGCAATTCATCTGAACACTCTTCATAACATTCTGGAGTAAATGCAAATTGCCACCATAAAAACTGAAGCATCAGACTGTGTGTGAATTTTTTTTTTTTTTTTTTATTATTCACACAGCCAAGTAGTAGAAGCACCAAAGAATAATTCCATAGACACACTTGTCTACGCTCTTTAAATTATATATTACACACATGTTTTCTTATCTTGTATGATAAACAATAATCTAACAGTCCACACTCAGTTTGACAAATAGGATGTGTGAAAAGTACCTGTGCTGTGTGTTATGCTTGGCATTACCCACTCCACACAGAGACCCCTTTCGCACTGGAGGCGTTTTTTTCAGGCGCTACAGCGCTAAAAATATCGCCTGAAAAAAGACTCAGCTGCAAACCCAGTGTGAAAGCTTTCACTGGGGCGCTGTGCTGGCAGGGCGTCACAAAAAGTCCTGCCAGCAGCTTCTTTGCAGCAGTGGAGAAGCGGTGAATACACCGCTCCTGCCCATTGAAATCAATGGGGTAGCACTGCCATACCGCCAGCAAAGCGCCGCTGCAACTGCGTTTTGTTAATGGATTTAACCCTTTTTTCGACCGCTAGCGGGGGGGGGGGGTTAAAACCGCCCCTGCTAGCAGCCGAATAGCACCTCTAAAACTACGCTAAAAATAGCACCACTTTACGGCCGACGCCCAGGCACTGTAAATGTGAAGGCACTCTTATGATTCAGTTGGGCATTTAGTAAACACACAGCTTCCAAGCACAGACCCATCTCTGTTCAAGCCTGGTAGAACCCTTGCTTATGGCACATGAAATACAAAGACAGTGGGTTGCTCTGGATTCAAAGTACTCTACTGATGGACTGTCTAGAACACTATGATGTGATAGTAAGAGGAAAGCCTTATATCGTGGGTCCCTTAAAGGAGAAGCATAGCCAAAGCCACACTATTCCTGTCATTCGTTCTGCACTCCTGTGATCCGTTTCTGTTGACAGCGGGCTAAAGTCAGCCCCTCCATTCACACTTCACGTTTTTCATGCGACTTTGGACATCAAGTCGCATGACAAGTCGCACCCTATTTTTTTTTTATAATGGCACCCGTTCAAATTGGTGCGACTTAAAGTCACAGCAACTTTGAAAAGGTGCCTGCACTACTTTGGTGCAGCTTTTGTTGCAACTTTGATTCATAGAATGTGAAGTCGGATCAAAATCGCACCAAAGTCGCAATGGAAATCGTGCAACTTTGGAGATGCACTAATGTGAATGGAGCCTTAACTGTTCATTTTATGTTACATCGGAATATTTGTAACTTCAACAGCAGCAAAGAAGAAAAAAAAAAAATCTATTAAAAATTAATTAATTTGAACCGCGCTCTCTCAAGAAAAACCTTTAAAGTGCAAATGCTAAAAATGCATTAAACAGTGTCAGCAAACACAATCCTATGCATATCGTGTAAAATATGTATAAAGTCCAAAAAATAACTATTCAGTGTCCAATATAAGAGAATAATCAATAAATTGCATGTGAATCTTCCTGTTCTTGATGAACAATAAAAAGAGTGACTATAGATCTTCCACCTCCATCACCTGCCACACATCCTACTCACCAGAATCTCATGACACCCATTACAGGTAGTCGTAAACGCCTATGAGTAATACCAGTGGAAAATTCTCACAGCCACAGAACTGGTCCGAACGAATGACCAATCGGGATTCCATAAAACCCATTATAGGTAATTATAAACGCTTGTAGGTAATGCCAGTATGGAAATTCTCATAATCACAGCACCGATCCGAACAGGTATCCAATGATTAGTGGAAAAAATCAAAGAAAAGAAGGGCTTCCATGGTGAAGTATATCGCGATTTATTAAAAAAAGAATTAAAAACAAGTCCATTGCAGCTTAAAGTGGGGTTCCACCCAAAAAAACAAAAATACTTAAAAAAAATCCTAAAAAAACAAAAAAAACAAAAAACATTTGGATATATATATTTTTTTAACTTACCTCTAAATGCCTGTTGCTAGGGGGTCCCTCGTAGTCTGCCCCTTCTAGTGCCTGGACTGGTGACATCACTTCCCCCTCGGCACAGGAAGGGCTCCGCTCTGCTCCCTCGCCGCTGTCAAACATCTGGGACCCATTACAGGTCCCAGGTGACTGAGCGGCCAATCACGGCGCGCACAGTTGCAATGCCGGTGCTGCTGAACGGAGGGGGAGACGAGCGGGGCTTCGATCCCCCGCATCGCTGGACCCTGGGACAGGTAAGTGTCCAATTAAAAGTCAGCAGCTGCAGTATTTGTAGCTGCTGACTTAATTTTTTTTTTACCCGACCCCCTGGGTGGAACTCCTCTTTAAACATCCATGTGTTGGAAACGCCGTTAGCGCTCATTCTTATTTACAACGAGCTGCTCTCATTGTCACGATTATTGAATTTTTTTTGCCATTTGCGCAGGTTTGGGGTGATATATACATAACTCCCACACACATACCTTTATTCATCAGCAGCAAGACTGACCACCTTGAAGAAAGCCGCTATGAGGCTACATGTTCAAGGAAATCTTTTTCATGGCTGAATACAATGCACCTTAAAGTGGTAGTAAACTGTACTTTGTATTTTTACCTACAGGTATGCTTTTAATAAAGCTTACCTGTACGTTAAAATGAATATCTCCTAAACGTATGTCCCCTTTCACACTGCTGCGACTTTGAAGTCACGCGATTTTAGGGAATGCCTGTGTAAACTTGAGGTCTATGGACCTCCACTCGATTCAACGTCGGACCAAAGTAGTACAGGGACTACTTCAAAGTCAGTGCAACTTGATGTCGCACAGATATGAATGGTACTTATTGGAAATCATGGGATGCGACTTTGCAGTCCCAAGTCGCACACGTGTGAAAGGGGCCTTAGGATATTCTAGTGAGTAGCAGCCAGTGAGATCACTGGCGCATGGGCTCTGAAGGAACAGCATACCCGTACCGTTCCTTCAGAGCTCCTTGCCATGGCTGTGACCCCCGCGCGCACATGCGGGAGCGACACTATCGTGGCTTGGCCAGACAAATCGGCCCCAACCCGCAGACCTAGAAGGAAGACCAGGTGAAATGGAAGCATCTGGTGACAGCGAGCCCTTGGAGGCTTAATTTCAAGGTAAGTCTTTCATAATGTGTTAGCATGCGATGCACACTACAGAGGAACTAAACTATCTGAGCACCACAAGCTGAAAACGCTATTTTTATAAATCAGGAGTGCTTTATTGAACAAACCGTACAATACAATGTAATTAGACTCATAGACACAGTACAACTGCATAGCAGTCAGATACAAGACAACTAAACCCAACCATACATTGCCATGATGCATATACCCTGTACATGAACAGAAACACCAATACAACAAACAGAATATGAAATCAGGCACATATACATAAGAGACAGAAGAATAGCTGGTAAAATATCAGTCAATTTGTAGAACACCACTGAGGAAACAAAAAAACCCGAGGACATTCAGCAGTGTTCAACTCGAGGTCCAAGAAGACCAAACTTCCGCATACCTCCAGGAACAACCCCGATTGATATACGTTGGGTCTATACATGGGTAAAGCCGCATCTACCAGCGCCGACGGCATCCCAGGAGGATCTGCTTTTTTGCATAGTATAGGTAGGAGATTAATAACTTGGCATGATAAGGCCATTGTTCACTCTCACAAATCCCTAGCTGAAAACGCTGTTTACTTCATCAAACTTACCCATCCATCCATGTCTCCATGTCTTATCTTGTTGAGAAATGGCTTTGAAAGCACCCCTGTAGCATTTCTAGCTGTGGCCATCTTGCGTAAGGGCAGATGATTCATTTAGCATTTGCTTCCTGTAATCCATCTGCCCTTAGTTCAGGTGTGCAGACAGGAGGGTATGCTTGGCTGAGAAAACCCCTCCTCCAAATGAAAAAATAAATAAAAGATTGCCCAGGACAACTTCTGGAATGTATGACATCATTTTGTTGTAGGCCAGGAAGCCACTGAAGAGATATTAAAAAAGCATAAGGATTAAAAATAGTTGATGATGATGATTGAAAGAGTTTAGTTCTAAACAAATGCACCTTATATTCACATTCTATGAATGTCCATTTCATAGTCAGACACTGGCCTGTCCTATCTAGAAGTTCTGATGACTCCTCTGTGAACAGATACAGCCGCAGTGTAACTGAAGTCACCACAATCCAACCACTTCCACTTATCTTTTCTGAACACGTTCTAAGAGGTCCAACGTCTGGAGTGTGTTCTAGAACAAATATAAAAAGGATTCTCTGAAACAGATTAACTGCTTACTGCAAATACCTGACAAAGTATGTATATTCTCCTGTATTTCTCACAAAATCCATCAATATCCCCCCCTGACGTGTGGCTTGAAGTCTGTTCGCCCCATTTCCTAGTAATGGAACATAGATCCGATGTCTGCAGCCCCTCCAGCAGGTGAGACATTCATCACACTGACACAACACACCAACCCAACCTCCAAACACAGAAATTAGCTGATTTACTCAGAACACCTGGCTGCATCCACAGCTGAACAGGGGCTGGGCAGAGCTGGCCATACAAAACGCAGCTGCTGGAGTTCCAATCTGTCCTGCGTTACGCAGGCATCTATGCCGGATCTATAGGTCACCGCTCATCGCAGGTGGACTTGATGTAATAGTACAACAGTGGCAGATGCACAGGTTACCAGCTCTAGATGCAAGTTGCATAAATAAATCCTAATCTGTTATACAGACAGGTCTAGATAATGATTATAGCAATGACCTATATTCACCATGGAAAGCTGAATTACTGGGCCCCTTTGGCAGAGAAGAAAAAAAATGGTGTTCTTATTACAGTTCATAGTCATATTTTCTTTGTAACAGCTATGACAGAGACCGAGCCACAACAATCTGTTTCCTTTTTTTTTTTTTTTTTTTTTTTTTTTTTTTTAGAAATTTGTAGAAAAGTGAACATGTATCCTAATTTATTAAACACATAAATGTCAATTTCACACTTATTAAAAAAAGTAATAATAGTCACATAAACAGCAGCTAGCACAGTATTGAAGAAATGGCAATAAAAAATTATATAGATGAGGTGCAGCGCTTGTATAAAAAGTCCATAGAAAATGAATCCAAGGGACGGTATTCAACACAGTTCACAAAAATGGTTAGCAGAAGGTAAATGATAGAGGAAACCATCACCGGCACCCAATCACACAGCCGCTTACCCTCCTTAGTGGACCCTCATTACAAAGGCCACATAAGCATATGAATGATACAAGAAGCCCATCAATTTCCATACATCGTAATCTTGGGACAGCAAGCCGGAATATAGGTGCACCAACCCCAGGTAACAGCTTTCCTTTTCAAAAACTCTCCAATAGTGGTTACCACAAATGTTTCATCCCATGTGGATAAAAGGAGATAAGCCTCATTGTGCAGTATATCCACCAGGGTTTAGTGTAGATAAAAAGGGAATGAACTCACATATTCCAATTAAAAAAAAAAATAGTGTTTGCATATGCAGCCAGCAGTACCCACCAGCAAGATGGCCGCGGCGTCCCAGCATACAGCAGCGTCACGTCGCCGACTCCTCCCTATGTCGTTTCGTCACAGAATGACGTCCATTTTGTATGTCAGGAGCCTGTGACAGTTCACACAGCTCCGGGACGAATTGAACAGGAGTCCTGTGCATCTTCTGGTCAGTTGCAGGTCCGAATTCAGCCAAAAATTCGGACCTAAAACGGTGAACAGGGATACACTGGACCCCTGCTGTGAGCTGCTCTGCACGGAGATGTGAACCCAGCCTAAAGGATAAGTTCACCTTTCAGAACATGTTACACCCATGCTCGGGATGTAACGTGTTAGGAACAGACCGACGCCGACACCTCCCCGATCCCCACTGTGACAGCTAGCAGGGTTCTTCTCCCTCCCCGCTAGCTGTCACAATTTTTGAAAAAAATGGCTCCGCCTGCCCGGCCGTGTCACTAATTGACAGGGCTCTGTGCATGGAAAACTACAAGGTCTGTCCGCCTTTGCGGCTGTTGGCTTGTAGTTTTCAATAAACTACCACGGCACTGTGGAGCGTCGTGGTAGTTAATTTATGCTTCCTGTCAGATTCTACCTGTACGGGATGTACGGGCACACAGATACACTGGCAGATCTGCTGGAGACCTGCATGGCACCAGTGGTCTGCTGATTGCTGGTGCAATGCTTTGCAGGCTCCAAATAAATAAATAAATGCATATTTTTTTTACCTGCAAAAAAATTTGCATTTATTATTTTTTTTCCAAAGTGAACTTATCCTTTAAATTCGAACTAAAAACAAAACTTTTTTGTCATCCCTGTCCCACTGGAGAGATTTCACTTTCGTTCCTGCCCCAGGGCCAGAATATTAAGCGAGAAGAAATCCCTCCAAAATGAGGCAACCCCTGGTTGTCATCAAAACTAGTGTCCCTATTGGAAGATTTCCGCTCTATTCCTGTTCTGGTGGCAAAGCAAAATTTGGTATTTTCTTTCATTTTTACTTTCGATAAAAACAGCAAACAGGACAAATAGAGAGGGTGAATCTCCCTAATAGGGGTAAGGGCAGCAATAAAATTCTGAAAGGTGTACTAATCCCATACCGCCCAACTTTCTGAGATGAGAACGAGGGGCTATTAGTAAAAGTATGTAGGCATAGAACACACCCCCTGCCACGCCCCCTTAAAGTGGTTCTAAAGGAAGAAGGTTTGTTATCTTAATGCATTCATGCATTAAAATAAAAACCCTTTCGTGTGCAACAGCTCCCCTAATATTTAACTGAGCCCCATCTCAATCCAGTGATGTTGCACGAGAAACTCGGCTGTCCAGGACTCTCCCTCCTGATTGACTGAGGCACACAGTGGGGCAACACCATTGGCTCCCGCTGCTGTCAATCAAAGTCAGTGAGCCAATTAGGAGAGAAAGGGGGCGGGGCCGAGCCACTGCTCTGTGTCTCAATGTACACACAGTGCAGCAGCCCAGCTTTGGTGCCCCCATAGCAAGCTGCTTGCTGTGGGGGCCCTCGGCAGGTGGGAGGGGCCAGGAGTGCCAGCGAGGGACCCAAGAAGAGGAGGATCGAGGACGCTCTGTGCAAAACCAACTGCACAGAGGAGGTAAGTATGACATGTGTTTTATTTTTAGAGAAAAAAACAAGACTTTAATATCACTTTATTTGTACAAAAAAATAATTGATTGGTTAAACCATCAAGTGCTTTTTTTACCTCTACTATTCCTTTATATTGGCTTTTGGAATTTACAAATGCAGCAATTTAGAATTTGGATGAAAGGTTTTGCACTGGGAAACACTTTTTGATAGATAAGTAGTGCATTTTATGTACAACTATATAAATCAGAGTAAAATGGGGGACAAATGAGGAGGAAGGAGGGACAGAGGGACTTTGTTTGGAATAAGGGATAGTTGGGAGCTATGTAATCCCTCTTCACTCTATCCAAAAAAGTTTTGCCTTTAGTTATCTAAACTTTAACTAAACATCCTTATTTTTTATTTTATGTTAGCTTCCCCCAGACAGCCACCCGCAGCTTTGTGTGTGACTATCTTGGTTACTTGGTTAGCCACAGACTGCCTGAAACCCAGACACATGATTCAAAACCTGGACAACCCTAACTGCACCTGTTCCCACACCTGCAGGCAACAACATGCTGCAGTTTAGAAGATGCGTGGGGGGTGCCATTAATCCTAATGGCACCCCCCATGCACTAGAAACCGTATTGCGTTTTCCCTACACTGGGGACTGCACTGCACTTGTGGTTTTTGTGCGCGTTTTCAGATAAGGTGCGTTTTCTGGAGGCACAGCAGTCCTGATTCAAATGAATGGGCTGCCGAGTCCGTGCAAAAGGCGCTACCTAGAGCCGCATAAGTGTGAAATAAAAGAAATATATAAGACAGTTAAAGCAACACAATGGCTGTAGAATATCTATAAATCTATGGCTTATTTGTAATACAGTGCATTATCCACTTGCCACCAAGGCCAATCTGACACTTCTATCCTACATGTAAAAATCATAATTTTTTTGATAAAAAAAATACTCAGAACCCCCAAACTTTCTATTGTTTTTTTTTAGCAGAGACCTTAGGAAATAAAATGGTGGTCGTTGCAATTTTTTATCTCGCACGGTTTCATGCAATTAAAAAAAAACACTAGCCTGATTTCTTTGCATAATCGGAAAGGTGATGTTATGCTGAGTAAATAAATACCTAACATGTCACACTTTAATATTGCGCACACTTGTGGAATGGCCCCAAACTTCGATACCTAAAAATCCCCCCCCATAGGTGGCGATTCAAACACTTTTTACAGGTTACCTGTTTAGAGTTACAGAGGAGGTCTTGAGCTAGATTTATTGCTCTCACGCTAATGTTCGCGGCTATACCTCACATGTGTGGCTTGAACATTGTTTACATATTTGGGCGCGACCTACGTATGCATTCGCTTCTGCGAGTGAGCACATGGGGACGGGGGCGCTTTAAATTTTTTTTTTTTTTTCATTGTTTATTTTACTTTTATTTTTTTCCTATTTTGACACTTTCCTTTTACATTTTTTTTTGGATCACTTTTATTCCTATTACAAGGAATATAAACATCCCTTCTAATAGGAATAGGGCATGGCAGGTCCTTTTTACAGCAAGATCTGGGGTCTATAAGGGCCGGTTCACACTGCTGCATGGTGCGAGATCGCATGTGATTTGCACCGCACTGCAGTGCACATCACATGCGATGTCCATGCGATTTCAGCCATACAGATAGTATGGCTAAAATCGCATCGCATTCTGACTAAACTTGCACAGGACCCTTTTTTGGTCCGCACCAGAATCGTATTGCATGGGTGTTCACACCCATGAGATCCGATTCATGTCCAAACTGACAGTTCGCAGTGCGGTATGTGAGCTGAAATGGGGGTGTCATTAACAATGTATTGACACTCCCCGCAGTTCGCATTTATGGCAGTGTAAACTGGTGCTATGCGGGAACCCGCAGTGGATTCGCAGGGTTCCCGCATCGCACAAGTGTGAACCGGCACTAAATCCCCGAATCTGCCCTCTATGCTGGAAAGCCTAAAATCAAAAAAAAAAAAAAAACGATCCTTGCTTTCTAGCCGAGGCAAAAGCAGTGTTAACAACTGCCAAGGCCTGGCATGATGTCATAACATCACGCCTGGCCTCTGGAGGTCATAGAGACTGCCGGGGACCATCTGGCTCGTGGTATTCTCTATGGTGAATTTCCACTGCCAGACGGATTCTGCGAGCCGGCAGGAGCACCGGGGGGGGGGGATATATTCCCTAATGCCGCCTGTAAAAACAATCAAGCGGCTGAACAGACCAGGGAATCGCCGGCTGTAAAAGACGATATCTAAATGATGCCTGGAACTGCACCCATCATTCAAATATCCCCACTCGAAGTCTGCAATGTCATATGACATTGTTGGGCAGGAAGTGGTTAAAGGATGCGCTTCTGAAGACTATAAGATCAGACTCTTTTAGTGCAAAAAGGAAACAATGTCTGACATTGTGAGATATGTGCTTAATTTTCTTTTTTTACTATTGTAAAGATTTATTAAGGTTTTTAAAAAGTAGGCTTTTAAAGAGGTAGCAAAGCGCCCCCCATAAAATTGAGCCCCCTGCATCCTTGGACCATAATGTGCTAGTATGACAGACTTACCTGCACACGGCGCCCTCCAGTGCAGCATTGTCATGGCTCCCCGGCACTTCCATCTTCACTTGGTCTTCATTCCGGGTTTGAATGTATGGCCGGGGGCTGTAATGACGTCACTCCCAAACATGCATGTGGGAGCCCAAGCACTCCGAAGTCACGGCACAGGTAAGCCATCCCTTCAGATCGCATGCGCAGGTGGCATCCCGTGTGAATATCTCCCAAACAGTGGAAATTTAGGAGACACTCACTGTACCTACAGGTAAGCCTTATTTTTTTATTTTTTTTATCAGATTTTTTTTTTTTTTTAATTTATATAGCAAGAATAAAAACAAAAAAACAAAGAAAAACATAACATGATTTTTTTTTAAAAACAAATAAATCAGCATCATCAACAATATTTTTTATTTATTTATTTATGTATTTTGTCGTTCATTCCCTCAGAATGTGTTCAAGAGAGAGAGGGGAGGGACAGGTAAGCCTTGTTATAGGCTTACCTGTAGGTACAAGTTAAAAAGTGGACTTTACTTCCACTTTAGGCCCCTTTCACACTTGTGCGACTTGCCCTGCGACTTGGGACTGTAAAGTCGCATGACAGGTCGTACCCCATGATTTCCAATGAGTAACAATATCTGTGCGACTTCATGTCGCACCGACTTCAAAGTAGTCCCTGTACTACTTTGGTCCGTCCGTTGAGGTCCATAGACTTCAAGTTTCCACAGGCATTCCCTGAATCGCGTTAAAATCGCATCAGTGTAAAAGGGGCCTTAATGCAGAACATGGATTTAAAGTGGAATTAACCCCAGAATAAAAATTGTATATATTGCAGCTTACTAATCAATAGATGTAGTGGCTGCCCTGCTCGACAAAATTTAATTGTTAGATCAACTTTTGTCGATCAGCAGCTGCCAATGAAAAGTAATACAACCACCACATCTAATACATTTTAAGACATTGGGGTTAATACCACTTTAGGCTGGGTTCACACCGCAGCACA
Organism: Aquarana catesbeiana; assembly: GCF_042186555.1. Taxonomy (NCBI): domain Eukaryota; kingdom Metazoa; phylum Chordata; class Amphibia; order Anura; family Ranidae; genus Aquarana; species Aquarana catesbeiana. The sequence continues at coordinate 241,007,797 of NC_133333.1, forward strand.
GAGCAGCTCACAGCAGGAGTCCATTTAGGGGCGCCGCCCCCCCCGTCCAATTGCCACCTCCCCTATCCATGCGTCCTGCCCCTTTCAGGACACCGGTGCATGGATTCCAATGCGGAGGGGCTGTTTTTTTGAAGCACTGATTAGAGCCAGAGGCTCTAATAGGCTTCAATATAGAGTGGACTCGAGTCACAGAGAGTGCGCTCTGAACCCACCCAGGTGTGTTACAACAGTGAATCAATATTACCTGTTGCAACACTGATCCTCCTCCCGGCCAATCAGGAAGCGGGTTTTGAGATCGTCACCTGTTTGGCTGAAAGAACAGGCAATCCTATTGGACACCTAGGAGGAGGCGGGGGGACGCTGGAAGCTGCCATGGAGGAGAGAAAACTCTGAGCCGAGCCACTGCACCACGCTACCTGGCACAATGGGGTAAGTGTCAAACTGGCCGGAAAACAGCGGGGGGGGGGGGGGGGTGCCGCTTGGGGGGGGTGGGTGATTGTTTGCCCCCCCCCAAAAAAACACCAGCCGCCACTGAGTCCGGTACGTCCCTGTTCACCGTTTCAGGTCTGATTTCAGCTCAACTTTTTGGCTGAATTCGGACCTGAAACAAGCCAGAAGACGCACCGGAAATGTGTGAACCGGAGCCGGTCACAATCTCCTGACAAGCGAATTGGATGCGGTGAAACCCACATCCAATTCGCAATAGTGTGAACCCAGCCTTAAGTTTTCCCTAAAACAGTTACCTTCAATGCATGTCATGAATGAGAATTGTCACAGCTGCTTGTGCTCTCAACTAAACTGTCAAGCCATCAAATGGCTGGTGTCCTAACTGATTACATGCGCAGAACCATTGTAACTGCAGATCAAACAGAGGCTAAACCAGCAGCTTCCTTTTCTGTAAAGGATAGGAGGGTTTCGTTCCGCTTAAATTCAAGTTGTGTTGAGATGGCATTTGATAGCCTTTAGCAGTGGGAGAAGAAAGCAGAAGTCTATCACACAGAGCGTTTGCATACACTACATTTATCTCTATATAATGTGCTACATATAGTATGTCCTTTGCATTATAATACATATCCAGTTTCCAATTACCTCGCTATGGAGAGTGAAAACAACCATTTTAACCACTTCAGCCCCGGACCATTTGGCTGGCCAAAGACCAGAGCACTTTTTGCGATTCGGCACTGCGTCGCTTTAACGGACAATTGCGCGGTCGTGCGACGTGGCTCCCAAACAATATTGACGTCCTTTTTTCCCCACAAATAGAGCTTTCTTTTGGTGGTATTTGATCACCTCTGCGGTTTTTATTTTTTGCTCTATAAACAAAAAAAAAATAGCGACAATTTTGAAAAAAAAACACATTATTTTTTACTTTTTGCTATAATAAATATCCTCAAAAAATATATAAAAAAACATTTTTTTTCCTCAGTTTAGGCCGTTACGTATTCTTCTACATATTTTTGGTAAAAAAAAAAAATCGCAATAAGCGTTTATTGATTGGTTTGCAAAAAAGTTATAGCGTCTCCAAAATAGGGGATAGTTTTTACGGAATTTTTATTGATAACTTTTTTTTTTTTAGTAGTAAGGGCGGCGATCAGCGATTTTTATCGGGACTGCGACATTATGGCGGACACATCTGACAATTTTGATACATTGTTGGGACCATTGGCATTAATAAAGCGATCAATGCTAAAAAATTGCATTGATTACTGTAAAAAATGTGACTGGCAGTGAAGGGGTTAACCACTAGGTGGCGCTGTAGGGGTTAAGTGTGTCCTAGGGAGTGAGTCAAACTGTGGGGGGGAGGGGCTGTGTGTGACACGTCACTGATCACCTGATTACAGGAAGCAGAGATCAGTGACAGTGTCATTAGGCAGAACGGGGAGATGCTTGTTTACGTTAGCATCACCCCGTTCTTCCTCACCGTGAGACGATTGCGGGTATCCTCGCGGACATCGAATCCACGGGACCCACGATCACGGTCACGGAGCTCCCAGCGGGTGCGCCCCCGCAAGCCGCCTCTTAAAGGGCCACGTACAGGTACGTTAATCTGCCTGTACGTGCCCTTCTGCCGCAGTATAGCTGCGTGAAGGGGATCGGAAAGCGGTTAAGATTGGTTTTACACTGCCGCACACCAAAGATGCGGCATCCAGGACTTTTGGAGGCACTTTCAGAAAACGCACCAAAAACGCACAATCTAATAGAAGTCTATGGGAAACCGTGGGTAACCTGAAAACAAACTGGTTACACTGTGCTGTGTCCAAACCACAACATGGCAGTGTGAAATCTCCCTAAAGAGGAACTAAACCCATCAATTTAACAGTTTCCCAAACCAGTTACAATCAAGGGAGGCCATGAATGACTATCACAGTTGCGAATTATCAAGGCTTGAAATGGCTGGTGTCATAACCATAGCTCCCAACTGTCCCTGATTTCGAGGGACTGTCCCTGATTTGGAACAAAGTCCCTCTGTCCCTTTTTACTCCTCATTTGTCCCTCATTTTGGTCTGATCTTTATATTTGTATATAAAATGCACTTTTTATCTTTCAAAAAGTGTTTCCCAGTGCTAAACCTTTTATCCAATTACTAATTTGCTGCATTTTCTAATTTCAAAAGCCAATATGTGGTGAAAAAAAGCACTTGTGGGTTTAACTAAATTATTTTTTGTATAATTCTTCTTTAAGGGGCGTGGCAGGGGGTGTGTCCTATGTCTACATACTTTTGCTAATAGGTTTCCCTCATTCCCATCTCAAAAAGTTGGGAGGTATGTCATAACTGATCCCATGTGCACCACAGCAACTACACATCAAACAGGGACTAAGAGGGCAGCTCCCCTAAACAGGACTGTAAGCTAACTATTTTATTTAGTGATGGGGCTTTGACTGGCGTTCAGAGAGCTTTAACAAAGCGTATCCGAAGCCATGTTTTGAAGCCTAAGGCTCTGTTTCCACTAGTGCGACTTATTTTGCGACTTGACACATGTCAAGTCGCATGACAAGTCAAAACCCATGTATTTCAATGGTCCCCGTTCTCATTGGTGCGACTCAAGTCGCAGCGACTCGAAAAAAGGTTCTTGCACTACTTTGTTCCGTCTTCGGTGCGACTTGTTCTCCATAGAAAGGTATTAAGTCGCAATGAAGTCGTATGTACATGTCTGACACCGCGACTTTGTTGCGACTTCCACGGAAGTCTACGGAAGCACATGATCTCTGCTCCTCCCAAATACATCACTTCCTATATCGATGTATGTGAGTGTGGAAGACAGCAGGAAGCATGCCTAGGGCAAAAAAAAATAAGCGACAAGTGCATGACAATGAGGAAATTATTAGGCTTGTCAGACAACGTCCGTCAATATATGACCTCAGAGATCCAGGTTACAAAGATCATGCAAAGAAGGAGAGAGCATGGTTGGAGGTGGCTCGCATATATTATGAGACATGGGACTCTTTCTCAGCCACAGAACGTTCTACAAAAAGTAAGTGGTTGATATATGCTGCTTAACACTTTCTGTAACCAATGGTTGTGTGCACTGTTTTTTCTTGGTGGGGCCCGCTTCTCCTGGCAGGAGATCACAATGGTTTGGCAGGAGGTAATCCCATGTCAACACTATCTGTGTTGATGGTGTCATTTATATAGTTACTTTCCTGTAACCTGTGGCTGCAGGAAAGTAAATCTGTGTGTGTGGGCCAGCAAATAATTTTTGTCCACGGTCCTAATAATATTAAATACTATTAAAGATGGCCCTGTCAACATCCTCCAGCACATGTCAAATTATGTAGGTGTCATGGGTAATATATGTAGCGGTTGTTTTAACACCATCCATATCAATTATGCAGCCTAGCAAATGAATGACCTATAGGCAGTGACTAAATTTGTTTTAAAAAATGTATACTTTGCTTTATATTTTGTAGTGCACTCGTTACAAACTCGATGGAGAAGTCTCAAAGACTGCTACAACCGGTACTTACGCAAATTAAAAGAAGGAAGGAGTGGTTCCGGCTCTAAAAGATTAGCCCCATATGCCCATGCCGGGGATCTTGAATTTTTGAAACCAGTGTTGGAAATGCGAGAGTAAGTTATCAGCAGGCATATGTTACGAATTCTACATATCAAATAGTAATGCTTACTTTAAAACTATGTGATTTGTATTTCAGAACCCAAGCAAGCTGGGAAGACAGCACACAGGGTTTGGCAGCAGAAGATGAGGCAGAGGAAGCTGCGGAGGAGGAGGAGCAAGAACAATTCCAAGACAATGTTGACAAGGAACTGTTCGTAGATGAAGCAAGGTCAACATCAAACTCAATGAATGAGGAGGATGCAGAACCAGGACCTAGCAATGTCTCTAGGCCTTTGCGAAGGTCTTCAAGGGTCAGTGCCCAGCCTGGTAAACCCATGGATAAAATTTTAGAGGTAGTCAATCAGATGTCCACTAAAATGGCTGAAAACCAGTGTGAAGACACAGCATTTCTCACTGTAATTTTAGGCATATGTAAACAGGTACCCCCTGAGAAAAAATATGCACTCAGGATGGCTTTAATGTCAACTGCTCAATCATTTGTGGGTGAGGGGCCAACAACATCCTCAGAATATATGCAACCCCCCCTTCCCCAATATCCCCCTTATCAACAATACACTCACTTTCCAAGTACACAGTATGCTCCACCAATAAACCGTCCATACTGTGACCAGTATGGTAATATACTGAATCCCTCAAGGCCACGCATGTTGCATCCAATTCCTGACCCCACTACCTCTACCCTTGGCCCCCCAACCACTCACCAACTTAGGCAGCCTACACCCAGTCATGTTCCGCCTTTTCTGGCAAGGAAATATTACCCTGGTCCATCAGTGGATTTCCCTGGACCAACCAATAGTTCAGTTTCCGGGACCACTGAAAACAAAACATACGAGCAATTGTAATTTACAATTATTATTGAGGTGTGTTTAAGACTTGTTCTCTATTTTTTGTTTGGTTGAGGAGGCCAAAACAACAACTGTTGTAATTTTAAGTTCATGGAACGTATTTCTTTATTTTTGCCTTATTGCAAAAAGAGTTGTCTTGTAAAAAAGATTCAGATATTTTTTTATATTTTTGAAATAATTTTATTTACGTGTTTTTCTGAGAGAAATAGTTTATTATTTCACTATTTGTTGTGCTTGATAAAAAATAAACAAAATGGTGTAGTTCACCCAAACACATAACCCAAAAATTTTGTGTGCTTCCCTGCACAAAAACAAAAAAAATAAAAATAATTTTGTTTACATTGTGCATTTTCGGCTTATCCTTTTTTCTAATTTGAGGAAACTACCTGTTATTATGCTTTTGGATGCACTGAAACATAACATACATCAAAATAATATTCACAGAAAATGCATGACATACATTATGCTATGGCATCCTGCTGCCAGGGGACAGAACCAGCAGCAGACAGAAAATAAGATGAGAATCCCTCACGCACACTGGCACCATTGGTGGTGCCCCTACTGGCACTCCATTGTGCACCTTCCAGATCGTGCATGAGGGAATCTTCAAAAAGATAGCCATCACGAATTCTCACAAAATTGTGAAGAACACATGCTGCTTTTACTGCAGATATTGCATTCTCCATTTTTAAATTAATGGGGGTATGGAGCAAACGCCACTTGTTGGCTAAAATGCCAAAAGAACATTCTACCACTCGTCTTGCCCTCGTTAAGCGGTAATTGAAGATTCGCTTCTCTTCACTCAAACACCGATTTGAATAAGGCCTTAATAGATGCTCACTGAGAGCAAAGGCCTCATCCCCAACAAACACAAATGGCATTGGCGGCCCATTTGTTCCTGGCAACGGACAGTCCTGTGGCAGGTCCAGAGCATTTTCCCGCAACATTCTTCCAAAGGAAGATCTTTGGAAAATACTTGAGTCTGAGCTGCTGCCATATGATCCAATGTCTATATAGCTGAAACAATAATTGGCATCAGCCACTGCAAGTAAGACAAAAGAAAAATATTTTTTGTAATTATAGTATTTTGTTCCACTGCCAATGGGCATCACTACCCTCATATGTTTGCCGTCAATTGCCCCTAGACAATTTGGGAAATTGCAACGATCCCAGAAAAGTTCCGCTTTCTTGCACCAATCGTCGGAAGTGGGCTTCTTCAGAACCAAATCACTAAGGACATTCCATATGTCTCGGCAGGTCTCGTGGACAATAGTGCTGACTGTAGTTTTGCCAACCAAAAATTCAAAATGCAAACTGGAAAAGGAATGTCCAGTTGCCAGGTACCTAAAATGGAAAAGTACATACATTTTAGGATAATGATACATATTGACACTAAGCTACATCAATAAACCCAAAAAACAGAGCTAGGAAGGAGGTGCCTGAGGAAGTGAAGAAGGAAGAAGAGGAGCAGGAGAAAGACACAGGTGATGTAGAGGCAGAGTTAAGATTTTAAAACCAAGCTTACGCACAATTACATGCTAGTAGTTATTTTTGGACTGCATGTAAAGATGATGAAAGAATGATGTGGATCTCCAAAAGCCACATAGAAGTTAAGAAGAAGAAACAGTAGGTATGAACATTTACCTCAATGTTATTATGAGTCTTTCAGCAGATGGAATACTCCTTCTGAAACTGGTGTTTTGGCGCTCTAGATGACTAGAGAGCAAAGCCAACAATTCATCAAAACTGTAAAGAGAAAAAATAGGGCTAGTATCTACACTGACCATGTAAAAATCAAACATTTACAAATGGAGTTACATTTTTCAAACAATTTGATTAGGTTCTAGTTAACACTTCGAGCTAGTCAAATCTAAAAATACTAAAAAGAGTAATAATGACCAGGCATATACACATTTTGAGAAATATATCTGGCAGCATTTGCAAGTTGACATCAAAAAATGTTCTCACCTTCTAATTGACATCCTTGTATAGTTGAAAAATTTTTCATCATGAGCCCGGAGGTCATTGTAAAGGACCCCAAACTGGCCTCTCACTTCCCTTTGGGCAATGATGGGATGTATCCAAAAGCGATGCCTTCTCCTCCTCCGGTTATCCTCCTCTTCTTGATCTATAAATGCTGCTACAGAAGCCAAAATGACTGCTGACCCAACATACTGCATAGCCAACATGTTTGCTAACAAACATACAACACGAGACAACCAAACAGGAAGGGGCAATAAATAAATAAGCAGGATAAGGAATTACATCACTAGGACTAAATCGCAGAACATCCAAGTCGCACAAAGTCGTAATTAAAGTCGCAGCAAAACGCAACACAAATCGCAACGCACAATCGCAGTGTAAAGCGCGCGACTTTGGGGACGCAATAGTGGAAACCTAGCCTAAGGGCTCATTTACACTTGCTTTGGCTTCAACAACACATTAAAGTGCCTACTGCTTCAACATGCTTTTATGATGTGTTTGTGATACTTCAGTGGTGCTTCGATTAAGCTTTAGTGAAGCTTCGGTGATGCTCTTTTGAAGCAGATGCCGTGTGTGTGTGTGTGTGTATATCTGATGCATGCAATTTCTCCAAAACAAAGAGAAGCTAAAGCTGAATTAAAGCCTCTCAAAAGCTGCAGGTGCTTCAAGCGAGCTTTGTCATAGAGTTCTATGGAGGCTTTAAAGCCCCATTAAAGCGACATGGAGTATCATTTTTGAAGCGAAGCCGAAGCAAAGCAAAAGCAAGGTGTAAACAGGACTGTAAGCTGACCATTTTATTTAGTGGCAGGGGCTTTGACTGGCGTCCAGAGAGCTCTAACAAAGCCTGTCCGAAACCATGTCTTGAAGCAAGTGTAAATGAGCCCTAAACAAAAATCATCCAAGAAAACTTTTTGTGTTTGTCCGATCGGATAATATCGGATGAACTGTTGTGATCGGCTCTCGAAAGCTGTTTACTAATGATCCAATTATCGTGCGATCGCGCCCACAGTGGTATTTTTCATCCGATTGTCGGATCGTATGTACGGGCCATAGGGTCCAGGTCACCAGAGCAGGATAGTGTTTCGTAGTACACCTGCAGGGGATGTCTATTCTATACCAGCTGACAGTCATTTTAATGAAGATTTGCCGTTGTTGGACTGGGAAGTGTAAGGACGTGTTTAACTGGCACTAAGGCCGCCCTGTCCACTTCCTGTACTCCCAAATTGTCACCTCATCAGAAGCCTTAAGCCGTTTTTACTGGAGGCAAAAATATCTCCAGTGGGAAGATGCCAAGCGCCCCGCGTGCGGCCGGACTGGCCTGAACTCTTCCATAAGCCCTGGAACATTTTATTCCCCTTGTAAGATTACATCACAGATGGGGACAGCCAGAAGAAGCAGAATCTGACATATGAACCTAACGATTCCCCCCAAAGACAAAGCAGCACTTGTACAAAGCTTGGTGAAGTGAGTCTTTATCTCTTTGTACACACTCTGCAATTTTAACTCCTATCCTCAGAAATGTACACTATGTCACCTGAAAGGGTTAATGTTCTATACTTCCATCACTTGGCACATAACCTACAAATGACTTTGCACCATTTTCCAGTTAAAACTGTCAGAATGATTATATCTGGCTCAAAGCACACGTAGAACCTGTCCAAGTGTAGTTTATAAGATCTGATTTGTAAATTATTAAAACTATATTTAAAATGTTTTAAAACCCATGCAATCATTTAAATGCCACATATATCGAACATACGCAGGAACAAATTATTTTATATTTGTTTATTAATATGCTTTTTGTCTTATTTTGACTTTTTTTTTTTTTAACTGGATAGTCATGTTGTACCTTTATTGGATGAAGAAGTATAAGGCTGGGTTCACACTAGTGCGAATTGGATGAGGCTTTCTCCGCATCCAATTCACAATAGCAGGAGATTGTGACCGGCTCTCTATGGAGCCGGTTCACATATCTCCGCAGCGGCCCTGGTGCGATTTGCACAGTAACGCTGTGGGTTCTTTTGCTAAATCGCATGAGAAGTTGCACCCCATTGTTGGCAATGGAACCGTTTAAATTGCTGCAATGTGGAAAAAACGGTTCCTGCACTACTTTTTGTTGATTTCTTAGCGACTTGCATAAAATTCTGTTAAATAAATTTGCAAGTCGCAATGAAAATCGGAGGTGCAAATCACCCTTATCTGCGTCTTTGAAATTGCGCAGAAGTAGTGCGATTTCAACGCCGCACCAGTGTGGACCAGAGCTAAAGTGGTTGTGAGCCTCAGACATCAGATATCAACAAAGCATATCCCTCTATAGCAAGCTTTCGCAACCTTTTCAACACAGAGGAACCCTTGAAATAGCTTTCCGGTCTCAAGGATCCCCTGCTAAAAATGACTTTCCTTATGCCTTCATGGCAGCATACGCATGCATATGCTGCCATGGATAGGCACCAGGAAAAAAAATGACGGAAAGGTAAGTATTCAATTTTCTATTATATCTACAACTCATGATGCAGTGGGGTTGATTTACTAAAGGCAAATCCACTTTGCACTACAAGTGCACTGAAAGCGCAGTCGCTGTAGATCTGAGGGGAAGCTCTGAAATTAGGTGAAGCTGCTGATTTTATCATACAATCATGTGCAAGCTAAAACGCTGTTTTTTTATTTCCCTTGCATGTCCCCCTCGGATCTACAGCGACTTTACTTCCAAGTGTACTTGTAGTGTAAAGTGTATTTGCCTTTAGTAAATAACCCCCAGTGTGATGGTCAGTAGAAAGAATGCTCCTTGTGGTCATTGGGAGGAATTACCCCGGTACAGATCACTAAAAAGATCAATGGTGTCAGTGGGAACCTGAGAGGCAGAAATTGCCCATTGCTCAAGGAACCCCTAGCACCCTCTGGAGGAACCCTGGTTGAAAAACCCTGATCTATAGTGTGTACTTGTCTCAATTAAACCAGAACCAAACGGAGAAGTTCCGCACTTCCTCTTCATCCCCTCCTCCTCCTTCACATTTGGCACATACATTCTTTTTGGGGGGGAGCGGGTACCTGGTTTTGACAGGTTCGGACACTCTTCTTCCCCGGCAGCCTTCTGGGACATGTCACAGGCCCCAGAAAGCTGCGGGACCATTCAGATAGCGCAGCATCGCTCACGCATGCGCATTCAGCAAGCCGGCTGTGAAGCCACAAACAGTCACAGCCGGTTGCCCACAGTTAGTATGCCGGAGCCCGCTGAAGAAACTGGCTCAGGTGAGGACAGCGCTGGATCCTGCGACAGGCGAGCCTCTGTTTATTAAACTTCAACAGCTACAGTTTTTGACTTTTAATTTTTTCAAAAGATGACTGAAGAACTGTTTTTTTTTTTTTTTTTAATGGATAATTTTTATTAAAGTTTTTTAATATTTTCCAATACAAAAGTAGAGAAAAGAGAAATAAAAAAATTAATAACTTTCACTGGGTAGCATGCAAGCTTCCAATAATAAACCTAAATACAAATAGTCAAGTCATCGCACATGGGTCTGAGGAGTAACCAAAAAGATAATTGTATAGTACTATAATAAAGAAAATGCGGGAACCACAATCAAAAACATACTATCAATAAATTGACATCTTGTATTAGGGTATCAGTGAATGAAGAACTGCTTTAAGAGCACTAAGTGTCATTTTGTCTGCTATCAGTATGAATCACTTCTGACACATTTTCCTGACACCAAGAGAAAAAAGGTGACAGGGGAGGGACCTCCAGCAGATTGATAGCCTCAGCTCTGTTCCTGTGTGCTGTGTTAAGGGGGGTGTCCCTACCCTCCAATCAGCTCTCAGAGCTCTCCTCACTAAGCTCTTCAAAGTGTAACTTCAGCTCTCCGCCTTTTTTTCTGACAGCTCAGACAAGCTTTATAAATTCTGGATTTTGAATGGGTGTAGAGAAGAGAAGACTGCAAATAAACAGGTACGGGTCCTTTCACACGGGCACCTCTGTTGGATGGACTCTGCTTTGCTCAGCCGATCCCCGCTGAGCAGGCGGATGACAGGTCAGTCTCCGCTCACTGTGCAGAGACCGACCTGTCAGAGCCCCGCTCTCCTCTATGGGGAGATCGGATGAAAACCGACCACCTGTCTGTTTTCATCCGATCCCATGCGATCCTCCAGATGGATGGAAAATAGGGACAGGATCGGAGCAGATATGTCATGACATAAGAGTGAATGGAGGGTCCGATCAGGTCCACCTGAAAAAGTGAGAGGCGGACCTGATCGAAAAGGCCGTGTGAAAGGGGCCATAAAAACTTATCTAGGAGGATTTGTTTCATCTCTGTGTATCACCTGAGGCCAGTCAATTCGCTGGGTAAATGTCAGCCCACGTTCACATTGCGATTTGACATTTCAAATCGCATGCCAAATCGGCGGCTATTGCCGGATGTGGCACAGTCTGAATCGGTGCGGCGCCACACCGATTCCCAAAAGTAATTCCTGTACCGCTTTTAGCGACTTCGGGGGCGATTTGAATAGACAGATGTCTGTCAAATCGCCCCCCGAAGTTGGACCGCATTGCAGATTTGAAAGCGCGCGAGTTCAGCTGATTTCGAACCCGCACCAGTGTGAACCTGAGCTAAGGGTTTACAACCACTTTAAAGTTTTGGACATCTAACAGAGATTAGTTAACAACATTTGAATGTTAAGAAGCATTTGGTAAAAAAAACAAATGACTGAGCATCATACTCTGTTCATCGCTCTTAGCTGGAATACACTGACGTTATCTGTAGACGGGGTCCAGAGACAGAAGAGCTGACCAGTCATAGGGTCTACAGGATGGATTACAAAGTTAGAGAACGGCAGCTGTAGAATGCCTAACGCAAGTCATTCCTGACTAATCTGATTAAGGCCATGTTTCCACTAGTGTGACTTGTCCTGCGACCTGGGACTGCAAAGTCGCATGGTAAGTCGTATCCCATGATTTCCAATGAGTATCTGTGCGACTTCAACGTAGTCCCTGCGCTACTTTGGTCCCACTTTGATGCGACTTGAGGTCCATAGACCTCAAGAATACACAGGCATTGCTTCAAGTCGCATCAAAATTGTGGCAAAATCGCACGACTTTCAGGTTGCAATAGTGGAAAAAACCTAGGCTAAATGTGAAGGTTGTCTCAGTCTAGGTCTGCTTTTTTTCCCCTTTATTTTTCCTATTGATCCTGCCAGTAACACCCTTCTTGTCCTAGGGTGACAACGCTTAGTCATTGTACTTGATCCATGGAGGTGCAGTCTCGTCACCCTAACAGGGATATGAAATTAGCGGACCTCCAGCTGCTGCAGAACTACAAGTCCCATGAGGCATAGCAAGACTCTGACAGCCACAAGCATGACACCCAGAGGCAGAGGCATGATGGGACTTGTAGTTTTGCAACAGCTGGAGGTTCGCTAATTGCATATCCTGGCCCTAGGACAAGCGGTGTGTTAGGATTGCAGATTACTCCCCTCTCCTTATCTAAATAAATAGGCAAAGTGTTCTGTAGTTCTCAGAAGTGAAATGGAGAGGGCTGATAACATTGCTTCAGATTTCAGTGCATCAGAAGCATTTTCAAGACCACTGGATTTCTGGCAGGATCTACACATTAAAATGGAACTGAGCTCTTTCAATAAACATGAATTATTTTTAATTCCTTATTCTGCTAGCATTAGTAAATTGATAGGAAGGGTTAACAGATATGTATAAACAATTGCCGCGCTAAATACAAAAAATATTAATATACCATGTGAAATGAAATAAAGTGACATATAACATGTGAAATGAAATAAAGTGACGGTAGTCAGTCCATACAGAAATGAAGTGATATATTGTAACACGTGTCCAAATGATAGTGAGCGATCGGGTGCACCTTCCACCATATAGATACAAGAAGTGCCCTTACCAGATAGTTATACTCCACATTATAAAAGTCTAATCACGTATAGAATCACACATCATGAAGGATCCATCCACTGGAGGTGGAGAAGAGTGGCGCCACGGCCGCTGGTGCTGGTCAATCACTCTTTTCTCATGGAGGTTTATGTAAAAAAAGGCAAAAAGTCGCCACATAGCATAAAACCAGTGTGGTTTTATTAAAAAAAATGACATTAAAAGTGACCACAGGTCCAATACAATGTAGCAAGTGGATAAAAAGGTTCTCACATAAAAATCTGCAGATCAGAGTAGCGTGGTATCGCTGAACATAAACTCCGCCCTACTAGTTTCATCATACATGATGTCATCAGGGGCATTAGAAATTTACATGTTTTAAACATTTTTTTTTCTTACACTTCTTCCGTGGCTTCCTGGTTTCTGGCCTAGACCAAAATGTTGTCATATGTCCCAGGAAATTTCATGTTTTTTTTTTTCTTTTCTGTCATCTGGAGGAGGGGGATGAGGGGTTTTCTCAGCTAAGCACACCCTCCTGCATGCATGCCTGAGCTAAGGGCAGATGGATTCCAGGAAGTAAATGCTACATGAATCATCTGCCTTTACTCAAGATGGCCACATCTAGAAATGCTAGAGGGGTGTTATTCAAAGTGAATTCTCAATAATAAATTTCTCCAAAAAACAAAAAGAAAAAAAAAAAGCATGGAGACACTGGGGTTAATTTTCAAAAAATGGGAAAGTGTAAAATCTGGTGCAGCTGTGCATGGTAGCCAATCAGCTTCTAACTTCAGCTTGTTCAGTTTAGCTTTGACAATAGAACCTGGAAGCTGATTGGTTCCATGTACAGCTGCACCAGATTTTGCACTCCCCAGTTTTTTTAAATTAACCATGGACGAAGGAGTTTGCTTTAAATAAAAGAAAAATAATTAAAGTGTTACTAAACTCAGGAGCCTGCATAAACTATATCCGGTCTCCCACGGTACACAGAACAGTGCACGCCGATTTAGGTTGGCAGAATGGCACTGGCAGGCTAAAGGGCGTACAGGTACGTCCCCTTTAAGAAGCGGTGTCGCGAGCGCGTGCGTGCCGCCGCGGTCTCCGTGACCGCGGGTCCCACAGACTCGATGTCCGCCAGGTGCCTGCGATCGTTTCACGGAGAGGAAGAATGGGGAGATGCTTATGTAAACAAAGCATTCCCCGTTCTGCCTAGTGACAGGACAGAGATCTACTGCTCTCTGTGATCGGGAGCAGTGATCACTGTCCTGTGTGTTCAAGCCCATCAACCCCACAGTTAGAATCACTCCCTAGGACACACTTAACCTCTTCACTGCCCCCTACTGGTTAACCCTTCACTGCCAGTGTCATTTATACAGTGATCAATGCGCTTTTATAGCACTGATTGCTGTATAAATGACAATGGTCCCAAAAATGTGTCAAAAATGTCTGATGTGTCCACCATAATGTCGCAGTCCCGATAAAAATCGCAGCTCGCCACCATTACTAATAAAGAAAAAAAAAATAAAAATAAAAATGCCATAAAACTATCCCCTATTTTGTAGACGCTATAAATTTTGCGCAAACCAATCAATGTAGGCTTATTGCATTATTTTTTTTTTTTTTTTACCAAAAATATGTAGAAGAATACATATTGGCCTAAACTGAGGAAAAAAATGTTTTTTTATATATTTTTGGGGGATAATTATTACAGCAAAAAGTAAAAAAAAAATTCTAAATTGTTGCTCTTTTTTTGTTTATAGCGAAAAAAACAAACGCAGAGGCGATCAAATACCAAATAACAAAAGAAAGCTCTATTTGTGGGGAAAAAAAGGACGTCAATTTTGTTTTGGGTACAACGTCCCCAAACAAAGCGACACAGTGCCGAATCGCAAAAAGTGCTCTGGTCAGGAAGGGGGTAAAATCTTCCGGGGCTGAAGTGGTTAAGTAAATATAAACTGCTAAATACCTTTTTTTATCAGCAGTTAGAGCAGTCCAGCCGAGCACTGGTTAAAGCTTGTGGGAGTAGTTTTCCGACTGTCCTATGAGGCTGCAGGACCCCTGACCCTCTGTTTGGACAGTGCCGATTGGCCCTGTGCTGATCACATGCACCCTCCCAAGAAAAACAAAAACATCTCTAGCAAGACACACTAAACTGAGCATGTGCAGCCTGACTCCATAGACTCTGTACTATCAGGAAATTATCAGGGGACAGTGGAAGAAGGGGAGGATAAGAGAAGACAGGATAAAACAGCCTTTTTACAAAATGCAGAGGTTCCACACTGAGTTTAACAAGCATGCTTTCCTCCATATACAGACTGATTTTTAGTAACGCTTTAAATAAAGTTTTCAGTTTGTGGCGCTTAGATCCAGTATAGTTTCCACTTTACGGCTGGGTTCACACGAAAGCGAAATTAATACGGGTTTCCCCACATGACAGGAGAATGTGACCTGCTATCAATGGAGGCAGTCCACTCACCTCCGGGGCGGCTGCGGTCCGAATTGCAGAAGGGTCCTGTGCGTCTTCTAGTCCACTTCAGCAGCGAATTCAGCCTAAAATGCGGACCTGATTCGCACCTGAAACGGTGAATAGGAACACACCAGACCCCCTGCTGTGAGCCGCAGCCGCAGCTAGTGTGAACCCAGAATCAGTCTATTGCTTCTCATTTTTCTACCAGCAAATATGTTTTTTTTTGTCCTCTAATAATTCGTAGGACCCTTTTGAACCACTTCCAGCCCCAGGACATCATATGACGTCTTTGACTTTGTAGCTACAGGCATCATCTAGATATCATCTTTTTCGGCCGGCGATTCCCTTCACCGTAAGAACAATCATAGCACCAGTTCAGCCGCTTGATCATTCTTACAGGCGGCGGGAGGGGGCATCCCCCCTCCCTCCGGAGCCCTCCGGAGCTTCTATCCGTGCGATCGTCGAGCTGGAGTTGTTCAGGAACTACAATTCCCATCACGCCTAGTCATGTCTGTGAATGTCAGAGTTTTACAATGCCTCCTGGGACATGTAGTTCCGCAAACAGCTGGAGGGCCGTAGTTTAGAGATCCTTGGTCTAGAGTCTCTGCTAAAAAACAAAACAAAAACATATATAATGTTTGGGGGTTCTGAGTAATTTTCTAGCAAAAAATACTAATTTAAACTTCTAAACAAAAAGTTCCAGAAAAGACCCGGTATGGAAGTGGTTAATCATGATCCTTTGGTTAGATCATGAACTTCTATTGTTATACCTTTAGGTATGACTGCCTGGGTGTTATGGATGTGTTTTTTGTTTTACATGACAAATTAGAACAAGTCCTTTGAAAACTGTAACATGAAAGAGGCAGCAACTCAGCTTGCAACTGTTGCAACTGTCAAATCAGATGTAACATTTCTTCTCTATGGAAAATGCTTCACCTATTAGAGCTTGGCACCACTAAATATATCCGTCCTCTGTAAAGGTCAATTAGGAATTGCATGTTGTTCACCTCTGACTGAGGAAAGGGTAAATGTACAAGCCTGAGTGGAGGGCAAATACACCCTGATATACGAAGAATGCGTGTGTTACTGTCAGGAGAGAAGTAGAAATAATGGGCCCAATAAGCTATAGGCAGTGCGACATTAGCCCCAGTCCACACTGGTGTGTACTTGGCATGCGATTTATGAGACACGTGACAAGTGAAAACACAATCATTTCTATAGGGGCCATTCCAATCAGTGCGACTCAAGCCGCAGCGGCTTTTAAAACGTTTCCTGCATTACTCTGATGCGACTTAAATCGGACCTTCAGTCATTTTTTCATCTTTCCATCTATTAAATCTTCTGCCCTTGTTGTTTTAACTTTGGATAGTAAAATATTTTTTTTTCTGCCAGTAAATACCTTCTACAGCCCACTTCCTGTTTCTTGTCTGGTCATTAGCCTAGGCTTATGTCATCATGCACAGAGTGAGAGTTTGCCAGGAAGGGAGGGGGGGGTGAGTAATAAGAGGACCAATGAGAGCAGCAGAGCTGGAGGTGTTTTTATCTTTTGTAATCACCTGCGGTCTACTACCGCTTTAAGAGTCCAATGTACCTTAATGTCACATGAAAGTTGCGAGCAAGTCGCACTGGAAGTTGTACAACAATGGGGTTGCAGCAATGTGACCGAGGCTTACTAGTGAGACACATAAACAATGATTCACAATGCACGTTCCTGCTGAATGTGCTCCGTGCGATAGAAATACTGTAGGAAAATGCCTATTTGTGAGACTTGCAGAAATGTTGCTATTTGTGTGACATAAAACTGCATATATTTTGGCTGCGTAGATTAAGCCTTGTAGTGCACCAAGTATTAGGTGATGCAGAACTCCTCATAAGCTATAGTCACTGCGTAGATTTGTCACAAATGCAACATTTTTGGTGAAAATTTCACACAGAATTTCCCTGTTGCAATTACTCAAACCGGACCTTCGGTAATTTTTTTCATATTTCCATCTATTAAATCTTCTGCCCTTGTTGTTGTTTTAACTTTGGATAGTAAAACATTTTTTTTTCTGCCAGTAAATCCCTTATACAGCCCACTTCCTGTTTCTTGTCTGGTCATTAGCCTAGGCTTATTATATCATGCACAGCTCTCTCTCTAACTCTCATGAGAGTTTGCCTGGAAGGGAGGGGTGATGAGTCATAAAAGGCCCATTGAGAGCTGCAGGGCTGGAGGTGTGTGTCTGTGTAAATCCAGGAAGTGAACAGGCAGAAGCTTCAGCTGCCCACAGTTAAAATGGCTGCAGCCAGACTCAATGGAGGGTTGATTTCTGCAGCATATTTGGCAAGTACAGAATCACAGATTATATAAAATAATAAGCAAAGTGGTTGGAGGGAAGCTTCAGAATGGCAAAGATGTTACTTAATTATTACAAATTATGTGAGCAGACTGCAGTTCCTCTTTAATATACATAAGCAATCAATTTTCAGGCCAAGTGTGTGAAGTGAGCTAAAAGAACTGATAATAGTGCATTGTCCTGTTAGTAATACCATTAGGCCCCATTCACACACACAAGCATTTTATAGCTTGAAGCTCAAAGCTCCAAAACGCTGGAGGAAAAAAATAATGAATTACTCTCTATGAAGACCATTCACATCCCCAGTACAAGTCGCCTGATGCCAAATGCCTAAAGCTCAAAAAAAAGTTCTAGAGCATTTGTTTGTAGCTTGAATCGGAGAGATTGGTGCATTTTTTAAGTGTTTTCTTTTTCTTTTGCCCTTCAGAAATGCATTGAAACGTGTGATTTGCATGTTTTTGAGCGATTTCACGCTTTTTGTTGCATGTTTTTAGAGTGCTTTGTGCTGGTTGTTAGGAGCCACCTGCCGGCATCCTAACAACCAGTAGCAGGCATGAGTCATGCTGACAACAGGGATGTCTCATTGCTGTTAGGATGCCGTCCGACTCCTAAGGCCTGGTTCACACCTATGCATTTTTAGTGCGTTTTCAGTTTTGTAGAAACACACTACAGTCCATTTAACATGGTTTCCTATGGATGTAGTTCACATCTGTGCATTTTATGAAAAGGGCCAGGGACTTTTTTCTGGTTTTTGGTTGCATAGACTTCAATGGATCAAAAATGTGTATTGAAAAACACAAAATGCAACCTGCATAGGTTCATAGATTTTCAGAAAAATCCACAACCTTCTTCTGGTCCAATTGCAGTACAGCTTGGGAAGCACTAAGGCTATAAATATCCCAAAAGCTTGTCTTGAAAAAAAATGAACTCTTTGTACAAATAAATAAAAAGTATCACGTACAATACTCCGCTGTGTTGTGCCACATCACAATCAGACAATAGCAGCTCCCCTCTAAAAAAAAAAAAAAAAATAAAACCTTCTGGTAAGAACGGTGAGAGGAAGATGAAAGAAATGATAGAGGGAGGAAGAGAACAGGGAGACAAAAAGAAAACAGAAAAGACAATGACATCAAAAGGGGAAAGTAGTGCAGAACTAAAAAACCTGAGATAATAACCAGAACCAAAAAAACGATACCAGTCCAAAAAGGATGAGTTTTATTTTTATAAAAAGACTCTGTAACTCGGGGGAGTCTTTAAAGTATTTGTGAACCCTCACCTTGTAAAACAACCTGGCAGAATTTATGATTTCTTGGCCATTTTTCAGAGAATATGAATGATAACACAAAACATTTCTTTCACTCATGGTTAGTGTTTGGCTGAAGCCATTTATTATCAATCAACTGTGTTTACTCTTTTTAAATCATAATCACAACAGAAACTACCCAAATGACCCTGATCAAAAGTTTACATACCCCAGTTCTTAGTACCATGTATTGCCCCCTTTAACATCAATGACAGCTTGAAGTCTTTTTGTGATGGTAAAGCTGACCATTCCTCTTGGCAAAAAGCCTCCAGTTCCTGTAAATTCTTGGGCTGTCTTGCATGAACTGCACGTTTGAGATCTCCCCAGAGTGGCTCAATGATATTGAGGTCAGGAGACTGAGATGGCCACTCCAGAACCTTCACTTTATTCTGATGTAGCCAATGACAGGTGGACTTGGCCTTGTGTTTTGGATCATTGTCATGTTGGAATGTCCAAGTAAGTCCCATGCGCAGCTTCCTGGCTGATGAATGCAAATGTTCCTCCAGAATTTTTTTATAACATACTGCATTCATCTTGCCATCAATTTTGACCAAATTTCCTGTGCCTTTGTAGCTCACACATTCCCAAAACATCAGCGATCCACCTCTGTGTTTCACAGTAGGATTGGTGTACCTTTCATCATAGGCCTTGTTGACTCCTCTCCAAATGTAGCGTTTATGGTTGTGGCCAAAAAGCTCAATTTCACTTAGGGGTGCACTCACTTTTGTTGCCAGCGGTTTAGACATTAATGGCTGTGTGACGAGTTATTTTGAGGGGACAGCAAATTTACACTGTTATACAAGCTGTACACTCACTACTTTACATTGTAGCAAAGTGTCATTTCTTCAGTGTTGTCACAAGAAAAGATAGAATAAAATATTTACAAAAATGTGAGGGGTGTACTCACTTTTGTGAGATACTGTATATACAGTGGGGGAAAGAATTATTTGATCCCCTGTAGATTTTGTAAGTTTGCCCACTTACAAAGAAATGAAGAGTCTAGAACAGTGATGGTGAACCTTGGCACCCCAGATGTTTTGTAACTACATTTCCCCTGATGCTCAACTACACTGCAGAGTGCAAGAGCATCATGGGAAATGTAGTTCCAAAACATCTGGGGTGCCAAGGATCGCCATCACTGGTCTATAACGTTTATCATGGGTGTATTTTAAATGATAGAGACAGAATATCAACCAAACATCCAGAAAAACACACACTACAAATGGTATAATTTGAGTTGCAGTTCAGTGAATAAAATAAGTATTTGACCCCAGGTAATACATGACTTAGTATTTGGTGGAGAAACCCTTGTTGGCAAGCACAGAAGTAAGACGTTTCTTGTAGTTGGTGACCAGTCATAGTTACCTAGGTGAATGCAGCATATCTGTCCCCCAGCGCCACCACACTGAGAACAGAGCAATTGAACACTGCCGATCACTCGGTTTTCAGAGCTCCGTGAGCAGAGAGCTGCTGACTGTCAGGCACAGCTCTCTGCTCTTCTCTCTCCTCGCTCATTGGAGCGCTGAGCTGTGGAGGGGGCGGAGCGGCCATCCCAGGCTCTCAGCAGCTCGCTCAGAGGTTAAGACAGGTATCAGTCCAGGCACCTGGCGGATCCAGACTCTGTGGTCGGGATGACTCGGTGCCTGGACTGACATTGGTGATGTCAGCAGGTTTCTTGGCTGTCGTCGGCAACTTGAAGTTTCAACATCCTCCATAAATTTTCTATAAGACTAAGGTCTGGAGACTGGCTAGGCCACTCCATGAACACAACGTGCTTCTTCTTGAGCCACTCCTTTGTTGCCTTGGCGGTATGTTTTGGATCATTGTCATGCTGGAAGACCAATCCATGACCCATCTTTAGTGTTCTGGCTGAGGGAAGAAGGTTCTCGTCCAGGATTTAACAATACATGGCCCCGTCCATTGGCCCCTCAATGTGGCAAAGTTGGCCTGTACCTTTAACAGAGAAACAGCCCCAAAGCATAATGTTTCCACCTCCGGGCTTGACTGTAGGGATGGTGTTCTCAGGTTCATTTTTCTTCCTCCAAACATAGCGAGCCGAGTTAATGCCAAAGAGCTCAATTTTCATCTCAACTGAACACAGCACTTTCTCTCAATCCTTCTCTGAATCATTTAGATGTTCATTGGCAAACTTCAGACAGTCCTGTACATGTGCCTTCTTGAGGAGGGGGACTCAAGGATAGCGAGTGTTTTCACAAGGGAGCAGGTGGCATGGCCGAGCCGAGCTGTCTGTGTCTATAGATGCAAACAGTGCAGCTCAGGATCGAGCCTGCACCAGTGCCCCCATATAATGCAGCCTCCTTTGGGGGCACTCGCCGAAGAGGGAGAGCGGGGGTTCACAGAAGCTGAGGATTAGGGCTGCTCTGTGCAAAACCATTGCACAGAGCAGGTTAGTATGATATGCTCACTTCCGGACCATACCCATACATCGCTGGACTTTCGGTGGTTATACCGGGATGATGCCTGCAGGCATTATCCCAGTACTGTTTTTTAAAGCCGCTGGTCGACTCCTTGCAAAACCAATTCTGGCGGCTGGATTGCTTTTACCAGCAGCAGGAGGGGACATCCCCCTTTCCGCCACCTTTCGCGGCTTTCTCGGGCTCTCTCACCCCACCGCCGGCTGATCGGAGAGCTAAACAAAGCCTGGATCGGCTCAGAACTATGGTAACCCGGAAACAACCCGATATCACTTCCAGTTTACCTGGATATCAACGGTGCCTTTTATAAAAAATCAACAGTATTAGGAAAACAAAGATCTTGGTGTTTTGAACGCTTTTAAGGGCAGAGGAGGGATTTGGGGGTCTTATAGACTCCAGATCTCTCCATAAAGAGTACCTGTCACATGCCTATTGCTGTCACAAGGATGTTTACATTCCTTGTGACAGCAATAAAAGTGATAAAAGGTGCCAAATGTGGCAGACGAGCGGAGCTTCCCCGTTTTGGGTGGAGCTCCACTTTAAAGACAGCTCAGGCGGCCCTGATCAGCAGGAAATGTTATTACATTTCAGTCTGTTTAACAGAGGTTAAAAAGACTCATATTACAGAAAAGAAAAGAGTGACTGCGGAAAAAAATAGAGTCAGCTGCGTTTATATTATTGCTTTTTTTTTTTTTTTTTTTTGCTTTTTTTTGGCTGAGTCTAAATCTATGTTTGTCCCAATCCACTTAGTGTTGACTGACTCACTACCTCTACTGGAAGTCTATTCCAAGCCTTAACTACTCTTTCAGTAAAATAATACTTTATCAAGGTCTTCCTAATAGTAACACTGTGCGGAAGTGCTTGTTGCTTTTAATAACACTGAAAGTCCTTGCCTTGTTTTGCCATCATTGCATTAATAGCAGAATAACATAAGCCCAATAAAATGAAAAGAAGCTGAAAAAGGATTATACTGCAGCTCAAATCTCAGTAGAGTATTTCTTCATCGCACCAACAAAGCAACATTACCAGCACTGACATTTCTCAGTAATATGGGGAGGAAGGCTGCAGGGAGCGGATGACAGGCCACATGGTCAGAATGTGTGTAAACACGGCTCAGGCTCGGATCCTATTACACAGATATGATGTGACTGAATTGTCATTAGCAGCATTCACACTACTATGTCAGTTATCATCTTTACTAATAGCATCCCATAATATGAATAGACTTAAGAGGCCACTTAAAATCGGTATTAAACCAAAAATGTAGTGTGTTGGCCTAATTTCAAATCATCTATGGCCAGCTTTCCATACACTAACAACTGAAGCCAAACCCCAGATAACACTTTTTAAGCAGTTACAGCAACAGTTTTGTTCCATTTTTGAGACAAATGTTTTACATCAATAAATAAATGTAGATCATTTTGAGCACCCCTGTCAGTGGTAAATGGCTTGTCTCAACCCTTTAACCGCTACGTCTGAAGGACAACTTGTTCTGTTGAAAAACAACAATTTTACTGGCCTGATCACAAGGTGAAAATAAAGGAAAAAAAAGCCTAAAAAGAAAACAAAAGAATTGGTAAGATGAGATGTAATACATGTTTGAGTGTCTGGCTATAAAATAAATACTCTGAAAGTTTGATAACTAAGCCAAGTTTGCCTTTGTATAAAACTAGGCACATTTGTTACTTTCCAAGATCTACATAGTTACCTAGTCAGGTTGAAAAAAGACATCTAGTTAAAAAAAAAATAAACGATCAAGGGGTTAATATGGCGCACAATGGAGGTAGCCGAGTACATATAATTAAAAATGGTGGGGGGAAGGGGGTGGGTTGGGGGTTCCTGAGAGAGGGAACTTGATGGTGGTAGTTAATGTTTCACAACAAGTTCAGGTATTAGTCCATGTAAGGATAAAATGATGCTGAATAAATGGAAGGCAGCCAGTCTATAATAGCTAGAAGAAGCTCTGGAACAATAAAAAAGAAAGAAGGACGGTGCCCTCTAAGTGCAGCATGTATGTTAAAAATATTTATTACAATAGATAAAAACACTCACATTTGAGTTGCTAAAAACCAGCATGTAAAGTAGTTTCATCCGCGTGCTCTCGGGGGATGTGGGTGTCACGGGCCAGTGGGGGGGTTCCTGGGATGCGAGTCCTGTGACCTGGGTCCTGGTAGCTGTTCCGGTGGTGCCGAGGGTCCTCAGAGCCTCCGGGCGGCCAGGATGTCGGTCATGGATCCTCCGTGGAGCGCCGTGCTGACCTGCGTCTTCACTTCCGGGAGCGGGGTGAGGCGGGCGGTGCTTCGTGTTCAGAGCATGCATGCTCCTTCATCAGGCTATGCCTGGCAAATAATCACATGAGCATAGCCTGATGAAGAAGCACGCATGCTCCGAACGCGAAGCACCGCCCGCCTCACCCCGCTCCCGGAAGTGAAGACGCAGGTCAGCACGGCGCTCCACGGAGGATCCATGACCGACATCCTGGCCGCCCCGGAGGCTCTGAGGACCCTCGGCACCACCGGAACAGCTACCAGGACCCAGGTCACAGGACTCACATCCCAGGAACCCCCCCACTGGCCCGTGACACCCACATCCCCCGAGAGCACGCGGATGAAACTGCTTTACATGCTGGTTTTTAGCAACTCAAATGTGAGTGTTTTTATCTATTGTAATAAATATTTTTAACATACATGCTGCACTTAGAGGGCGCCGTCCTTCTTTCTTTTAAAAAAAAAAATACAATCCCATATACACAATCCTTCACCCACAGTTGATCCAGAGGAACATGAAAACTCCAGCAAAGCATGATCCAATGTGATACAGCAGGGGAAAAAATTGCTTCCTGATCCCAAAAGAGGCAATCGGATTTTCCCTGGATCAACTTTACCTATAAATGTCAGTACCCAGTTATATTATGTACACCTAGGAAAGAATCCAGACCTTTTTTTTTTTTTTAAAGTAATCTACTGAGCCGACCAGAACCCCCTCCAGAGGGAGTCTATTCCACATTTTCACAGCTCTTACTGTGAAGAAACCTTTCCGTATTTGGAGATTAAATCTTTTTTCCTCCAGACGTAAAGAGTGCCCCTGTGTCCTCTGCAATGACCTTAAAGTGAATAACTCAACACCAAGTTCACTATATGGACCCCTCATGTATTTATACATGTTAATCATATCCCTCCTTAATCTCCTTTTCTCAAGAAAGAATAAACTGAGTTCCTCTAATCTTTCCTCATAGCTGAGCTCCTCCATGCCTCTGATCAGTTTGGTTGCCCTTCTCTGCACTTTCTCCAGTTCCCCGATATCCTTTTTGAGAACTGGTGCCCAAAACTGAACTGCATATTCCAGATGAGGTCTTACTACTGATTTGTACAGGGGGGCAAAATGATCTCTCTCTCTGTGGAGTCCATACCTCTCTTAATACAAGAAAGGACTTTGCTCGCTTTGGAAACCGCAGCTTGGCATTGCAAGCTTATGATCTACCAAAACCCCCAGATCCTTCTCCACTATGGATTCCCCCAGTTGTACTGCCCCTAGTATGTATGCTGCATGCATATTCTTAACCCCCAAGTGCATAACTTTACGTTTATCAACATTAAACCTCATTTGCCACTTAGTTGCCCAATTAGACAGAGCATTGAGGTTGTCTTGTAAATTGGAGACATCCTGTAAGGACGTTATTTCACTTCATAGCTTGGTGTCAACTGCAAAGACAGAAATTTTACTTTTAATCCCAGACCCTATATAATTTATAAAGGTATTAAAAAGTAAGGGTCCCAGCACTGAACCTTGGGGTACACCACTTATAACCTTAGACTATTCAGAGTAAGCGTCATTAACCACTACTTTCTGAATTCCGTATTTTAGACAGTTTTCTATCCATTTACAAATTGATCTTTCCAAGCCTGTAGACTTTACCTTACACATGAGCCATGTGTGGGGAACTGTGTAAAACGCTAATAATAAAAATACAATCCCATATACACAATCCTTCACCCACTGTTGATTCAGGGGAAGAAGAAAACCCCAGCAAAGTATGCTCCAATTTGCTACAGCAGGGGAAACAATTCCTTCCTGATCCCTCGAGAGGCAATCGGATTTTCCCTGGATCAACTTTACCTATAAAAGGTTTGTACCCAGTTATATTATGTACATTTAGGAAAGAATCCAGGCCTTTTTTAAAGCAATATACTGAGCTAGCTAGAACCACCTCTGGAGGGAGTCTCTTCCACATTGTCACAGCTCTTACTGTGAAGAAACCTTTCCGTATTTGGAGATTAAATCTCTTTTCATCCAGACAAAAACAGTGCCCCCTTGTCCTCTGTGATGACCTTAAAGTGAATAACTCAACACCAAGTTCACTATATGGACCCCTTATGTATTTGTACATGTTAGTCATATCCCCCCTTAATCTCCTCTTCTCAAGATCTACAACCAGGTAATGTGAGAGGACACCTAAGCCATCCAGAAGAAGTAAAAACAGTATCTGAATGATGTAAACTTGGGAGAAGGGAGTACAGTAATGGAGCCCTTATGAGTATAATGCCCCGTACACACGGTCGGACTTTGTTCGGACATTCCGACAACAAAATCCTAGCATTTTTTCCGACGGATGTTGGCTCAAACTTGTCTTGCATACACACGGTCACACAAAGTTGTCGGAAAATCCGATCGTTCTGAACGCGGTGACGTAAAACACGTACGTCGGGACTATAAACGGGGCAGTGGCCAATAGCTTTCATCTCTTTATTTATTCTGAGCATGCGTGGCACTTTGTCCGTCGGATTTGTGTACACACGATCGGAATTTCTGACAACGGATTTTGTTGTCAGAAAATTTTATATCCTGCTCTCAAACTTTGTGTGTCGGAAAATCCGATGGAAAATGTGTGATGGAGCCTACACACAGTCGGAATTTCCGACAACAAGGTCCTATCACACATTTTCCGTCGGAAAATCCGACCGTGTGTACGGGGCATTAGACATCAGTTGTCTGGTACCACATCCTTATTATTGAATATTTAAACAAACCAATCCTAACCAAAATACTTCAGCACTTTAATTAGTATCACAATTCCATATGTGTAAAAAATATTGAATTTAATTAGTACAAACATTAAAACAATGCACAATAAAGAGTCAGAAATTACTCTTCATTTAACAACTTCTATATCATATGAACATCAACTCATTTTTTCTGGTTGATATCATAAGTTACGGTATTGGTAGCTTGTTACTTCCACCAACGTGTTTCATGGGTCAAAGCCTGCTTCTTCAGGAAGATATACAGTACAAGAAGCTCTAGTGCAGATGAAAACATGATCATAAGGACACTGAAGTGATGTGACCAACAACTGAGGCCATCATGGAGAGTGCAGATCCACAAGATTCAAAGAATTCAGTGGGATTGAAGGGAATTAGAAGAATTACATTTCCACTAAATTCTGTTAAATTCCCTGAGGCCAGACCTTCCTCATAATAATGTTCCCTGAAGCCAGAGCTTCCCCATAGTAATTTTCCCTGAGGCCAGACCTTCCCCATAGTAATATTCCCTGAGGACAGACCTTCCCCATAGTAATATTCCCTGAGGACAGACCTTCCCCATAGTAATGTTCCCTGAGGACAGACCTTCTCCATAGTAATGTACCCTGAGACCAGACATTCCCCATAGTAATGTTCCCTGAGGCCAGACCTTCCCCATAGTAATGTACCCTGAGGCCAGACCTTCCCCATAGTAATGTTCCCTGAGGCCAGACCTTCCCCATAGTAATGTTCCCTGAGGTCAGACCTTCCCCATAGTAATGTTCCCTGAGGCCAGACCTTCCCCATAATAATATTCCCTGAGGACAGACCTTCCCCATAGTAATATTTCCTGAGGCCAGACCTTCCCCATAGTAATGTTCCCTGAGGCCAGCCCTTCCCCATAGTAATGTTCCCTGAGGCCAGACCTTCCCCATAGTAATGTTCCCTGAGGCCAGACCTTCCCCATAGTAATTTTCCCTGAGGCCAGACATTCCCCATAGTAATATTTCCTGAGGCCAGACCTTCCCCATAGTAATGTTCCCTGAGGCCAGACCTTCCCCATAGTAATGTTCCCTGAGGCCAGACCTTCCCCATAGTAATATTCCCTGAGGCCAGACATTCCCCATAGTAATATTTCCTGAGGCCAGACCTTCCCCATAGTAATGTTCCCTGAGGCCAGACCTTCCCCATAGTAATGTTCCCTGAGGCCAGACCTTCCCCATAGTAATATTCCCTGAGGCCAGACCTTCCCCATAGTAATATTCCCTGAGGCCAGACCTTCCCCATAGTAATATTCCCTGAGGCCAGACCTTCCCCATAGTAATATTCCCTGAGGCCAGACCTTCCCCATAGTAATATTCCCTGAGGCCAGACCTTCCCCATAGTAATGAGCCTGCCCATAGGTGTGTGCAGCCTATTGAATTAGGGTGTGCACCCTAAAGCTCAACATATGTGTGTGTCTACATATATAAATGACCCCGGCACATTGATCTCTCTGCTGGCACGTTGAAAGAGAAGTGTGTAAACACCTATTATAGTAGAGCCAGTAAGAGTGAGATCTTTCCCATCTTCCTGCCAGCACACAGAGCGATAATACTAATGCGAATAGGGTGATTAGGGTGTTCCCAGGCACACCCTGTACGCACGCCTATGAGCCAGCCATAGATGGTTCGAATCTCGGCCGGTTCAGCAGGGACCAGCCAAGATTCAAACCATCTATGGGCAGACTGATTGTACCCAAGTCGAATGACTTGAGTACAACCAACATGTCGCATTTTTACATGTGATTATTTGCCAGTGGCTATAGCCGCTAGAAATTCTCCCAGCAGGGATAGCTCCCTGCGCAACTCACCGTTCCCAAAGGAGAACCCAATAGCTCCACGGGAGCACGGTCTGTGTTGATGGGGAATCAAGCAATTTTCTTTCCTGTAACCCATGGTTACAGGAAAGAGAATGGCATCATCTATGGCTGGCTTTGGAGACCGCACCATGTGGATGCCCCTAAGCAGTGCATCAAACTTTCACAGTGCTTCCTTGGGACTGCAGTGGTTATCAGAGTGCCTAGTTGCCAAGGAAACAAAAATCCCGAAATTAGCATCCACAGCAGGAGAGTTGTTTCCTGGCGATCTCCTCCAGGGAAGCCGCAGAAAGGCCAAGGAGGCACAGCTAGACAGAACTTATAACAAGACAGGAGCAAACTATAAATAGCATTCCCCTGTATGACCTGTATATTATAGGTAGCTTTTGTAGATACACCCTGGTGACCACCTACACACTACTATCAAAAATCCATTATAAGGGAACAGAATGCAGATATACAATATCTCACAAAAGTGAGTACACCCCTCACATTTTTGTAAATATTTTATTATATCTTTTCATGTGACAACACTAAAGAAATGACACTTTGCTACAATGGAACCTGTCCTGTTAAACCACTGTATGGTCTTGGACACCGTGCTGCAGCTCAGTTTCAGGGTCTTGGCAATCTTCTTATAGCCTAGGACATCTTTATGTAGAGCAACAATTCTTTTTTTACAGATCCTCAGAGAGTTCTTTGCCATGAGGTGCCATGTTGAACTTCCAGTGACCAGTATGAGAGAGTGAGAGCGATAACACCAAATTTAACACACCTGGTCCACATTCACACCCGAGGCCTTGTAACACTAATGTCACAAGTCACATGACACCGGGGAGGGAAAATGGCTAATTGGGCCCAATTTGGACATTTTCTTTCAGGGGTGTACTCACTTTAGTTGCCAGTGGTTTAGACATTAATGGCTGTGTGTTGAGTTATTTTGAGGGGACAGCAAATTTACACTGTTATACAAGCTGTACTCTCACTACTTTACATTGTAGCAAAGTGTCATTTCTTCAGTGTTGTCACATGAAAAGTTAGAATAAAATATTTACAAAAATGTGAGGGGTGTACTTTTGTGAAATACTGGGGGGAGATTTACTAAAACTGGAGCACTCAGAATTTGGTGCAGCTGTGCATGGTAGACAATCAGCTTCTAACAGCTTGTTCAATTAAGCTTTGGCAATAAAACCTGGAAGCTGATTGGTTTTTATGCAGAAGTGAGACTGATTTTGCACTCTCCAGCTTTAGTAAATAAACCCCACTGTATGTTACCATGGATCAGTGTGCATAACAAAAAGGTATTAATAAGGTACTTACCTACTCTTGCTGTTCACAGTAACTTCTATCTCACTGCCATCCTTATCTGACGTGGAACCCAAAGCGTGCAGCCTCAAGCCTTGGCGCCTGGGGGACGTGCTGGGAGTGGAAGAGTTGGAAACGACGCTGTCCTCATCGCTGGACGGAGTAATCTCAATAGATGGCAGTTGTAGGTATTCCAGATTCCCGGTGTAGTCCGTGGCTTCGGCACACTCTCGGTTTCTCGCAGTCTTCGAGCGTCTCATCTTAAAGCGCCGCCGCCGCTGGCTAGGAGTGTTGCTGCTGCTCGTGGCGGAGGTATTGTCCGACAGCTTTGGGATCTGCAGCTCCGGGATCTGAAGCATCTCATTTAAATCGCCAGCCAACATTATCAAAACTCTCAGGCAAACCAGAGCCAGGGCCGAGGAGCCAATCAGCCAAGTTTCCGGGTTCAACTAGTACAAGAGTGACAGGAAACCTCTTGCCACAGCTGTTTGCCTCCTCTGATCGCAAAACGTCTCCTTCCGAACGGTCCTCAGTCGTGTTTTCATGTAGCTCTGCGTTCTAATCACCCTCTGGAGAGATCCTGCAGGGGGGGGGGAGAGAGAGAAAAGAGAAATGAAACGGTTTTTAGCACCCAATGCTATCAGCAGACAAGAGAAGAATGGTGACATGCATACAGCATTTTAAGGACGCAGAAGTGGTGACAGAAATAAGAAAGGGGGGGGGTGGGGGGTTGTGTTGATCAGAAACCAAAGGCAAAAGCGGCAGCAGCTGCTGGTGTAACCCAAGCCCTCATATATATCTCTAGAGACCTGACACAGGAAAACTGTGCACACAACAGATCTAACTTAGATAGGTAACTTTACACACCTGCTATTGTAGCAGCGATTAGAGGGAGACACAGAATACGCTGGAAGCAGGCAGCAACATACAAAAGTACAAATAAATCACTGAGATACAGATAAGATACAGCGAGAGAGGAGAGATGAATGAGGACTGACAGCAAAATCCAGCATAGATCTTCTCAGTCTGCACCTGACTGGTGCTAGCACCTCAGCGTCAAATATCATCACTTCACAAGAGGGATCGGATACAATGTAGCGAAGCAGAATGTAACAAGGCCTCCCCCTAGTGAGAGATTATATTGTCTGCAGTTATATATGCTGGTGGACTCGGCGATAGCACTGACTGATTAATAATAACAGAAGACTTCATGAGCCCACCCAGATCACCATCTATTATCGCTACAGAAAAGAAAAATATTACATATGTGGTCAGGGTACTATAGGGGGGATTTACTAAAACTGGTGCAGCTGTGCATAGTAACCAACCAGCTTCCAGATTTTATTGTCAAAGCTTAGACCCCTTTCACACTCGTTTTAGCAGGGCTTTTAACCGCTGTTTAAGCGGCGCTTTTTGGCCGCTAGCGGGGCGCTTTTAACCCCAAAGAATGGGTTAAAAACTCTCTTGTTGTGGCGCTTCCGAAGTGCTTTTCAGGCACTTCGGAAGCACTGCCCATTCATTCCAATGGGCAGGGCATTTTGGGAGCGCTAAATACAGCACTCCCAAGCCGCCCCAAAGATGCTGCTTGCAGGACTTTTCGGAACGTCCCGCCCCAGTGTGAAAAGTCACACTTGAATGAATGGGAGGCGGTTTTCAGGTGCTTAGCAGAGCCTATCTCCAACGCTAAAGTGCCTGCAAACCGCCCCAATGTGAAAGGGGTCTTAAAGTGGATGTAAACCCGAAATTTTTTTTTTTTTATGTCATAATGTAGAGTATAAGATTACCTATCATTTGAGCCCAGTCTTGCCACAAAGAGTTAATCCATCTCTGAGCAATCCTTATTGTTCAGTGAGATAAAACTTGACAAACAGAGAAAAATTTTGTCAAATCCTCCCCCTTGCTGTGAGTGACAGGTGATTTACATATCTTGTGCACTAGCCTAAGACATGCATTATTTTTTAATTCCCCCCCCCCCACTCCTTTCTTCAGCAGCTCTGCAAGGATTGGCTGTTCCACACCTCAGCATGATTTGGCATGCTGAAGTCATGTGGTTACTTTCCTGTCTTTTCACTGGATGTTAGAGATCATAGCAGAAGTTCAGTGTAAGAAATACACAGGAGAAAATGCATATTGACAAGGGGAGTGTAGAGGTGGGCGGGGAGTCTACTGACATCACGACTCCACCCACCGAGCTCCAGACAACAGACCCGCCCACAGAATATGCAGTTTTTCAACTCTCATAACAGACAGAGGGGAGACATTTGACAGGTAAAGATACATGCAGGAGGCGTGTATATCCTTATAGATAACCCCTATGGCAGTAGTTTAGAAAGGATGACATTGGGTTTACATCCACTTTAAAGTGTTACTAAATCCACAACAGTAAAATCAGTTTGTATATGCAGTAAAGCATGCTTGTTATACTCACTGTGGAACCTAAGGGGTTAATCCTCTGTATTGTGCATAAAGGCTGTTTGATCCTGTCTCTCTGATCTTCCCCTTCTTCCACTGTCCCCAATCTATCTCCTGATAGAGCAGAGCATTGGGGGCACTCTGCACATGCTCAGTTTGGTATGTATTGCTAGAGATTTTTTTTTTCTTGGGAGAGTGCATGTGATCAACACAGGGCCAATCAGCACTGTCTTTACTGCATATACAGACTGATTTTACTGTTGTGGGTTTAGTAACTCTTTTAGCCATGGTTCACACCAGTGCGCTACTTCAGCGATTTCATGTGCAGCGGCATGTGCTGATATCTGTGCACCTTCATTTAACAGATGTCAATGCAAGTTTCACTGAAACTGCACAAATAGTGCAAGAACCTTTTTCTGAGTCGCAACATTTTGAACAGTTTCATTGCCACAAATGGGGTGCGACTTGTCATGTGACTTTGAACTGTCAAGTCACATGACAAGTCGCACTGGTGTGAATCAGGGCTAATTGAACAAGCTGAAGTTAGAAGGTTATTGGTTACTATGCACAACTGCACTAGATTCTGTGTGCTCCAGTATTAGTAAGTCTCCCCCTATAAGTTTCAACATTTTAAAATGATTTGGAGGGATATTTTACTACTGTAACCAGTTGATGATTATAATGAAGCTCATATATATAAACCAATGATGACATTTTCCTTATATTATATATATATATATATATATATATATATATATATATATATATATATATATTATACATTATGTGCTCCAGCACATTTTCAAATTGCCAGCATGGTGCACTGATCATGAATCTGCAACATGCAATGGTTTTGCCTGTCCTAGGCTATAGTGTAATATCTTATGTCTCCATTTCTCCATTGTACTAGCAGAGTAGAATCTGGTATCTTTTGGGCTGGGTTCCCACTATTGTGAATTGGATGTGGGCAGGGCCGGATTAACATTGGGGCTATTGGAGCTGCAGCTCCAGGCCCCTTACCTTAACCACTTAAGGACTAGTCTCGTTTTGGATTTTAGGTGTTTACATGTTTAAAACAGTTTTTTTTTCTAGAAAATTACTTAGAACCCCCAAACATTATATATGGTTTTTCTTCTAATACCCTAGAGAATAAAATGGCGGTCCATGCAATACTTTTTTTTGCACCGTATTTGCGCAGCGGTCTTAAAAGCGCACTTTTTTGGGGAAAAATTCACTTTTTTTAATTAAAAAGACAAGACAAAGACAACAGTAAAGTTAGCCCAATTTTTTTTATATTGTGAAATATAATGTTACACCAAGTAAATTGATACCCAACATGTCACGCTTCAAAATTGCGCCCGCTCATGGAATGGCGTCAAACTTTTACCCTCAAAAATCTCCATAGCCGATGTTTAAAAAATTCTACAGGTTGCATATTTTGCGGTACAGAGGAGGTCTAGGGCTAGAATTATTGCTCTTGTTCTACCGGTCGCAGCGATACCTCACATGTGTGGTTTGACCACCCTTTTCATATGCGGGCGCTACTCGCGTATGCGTTCGCTTCTGCGCGCGAGCTCATCGGGGAGGGGGGGTTTTT
The DNA here is from genome assembly GCF_042186555.1 of Aquarana catesbeiana. NCBI lineage: Eukaryota > Metazoa > Chordata > Amphibia > Anura > Ranidae > Aquarana > Aquarana catesbeiana. The sequence goes on from NC_133333.1 coordinate 241,041,316, forward strand.
AAAAAAAAAAAATTTAATTTTAATTAATTATTTTATTTATTTTTACACTGTTTAAAAAAAAAAAAAATTGTGTCACTTTTATTCCTATTACAAGAAATGTAAACATCCCTTGTAATAGAAAAAAGCATGACAGGTCCTCTTAAATATGAGATCTGGGGTCAAAAAGACCTCAGATCTCATATTTACACTAAAATGCAATAAAAAAAAAAAAAATGTCATTTAAAAAAATGACATTGAGAAAAATATGCCTTTAAGAGGCGTGGACGGAAGTGACGTTTTGACGTCGCTTCCGCCCAGCAGTGTCATGGAGACGAGTGGGCACCATCTTAGCCTCACTCGTCTCCAGGCACACCACAGAGGAGGACGCGATCGCCTCCGCCGCTACCGACGGCTCCGGTAAGCGGCAGAAGGCACCGAATCGCAGCGGGAGGGGGGTGGCCCTCTCCCACCACGATAAAAGTGATCTCGCGGCGAATCCGCTGCAGGGACCACTTTTATCAGAAAGCCGCACGAAAATGGGGATACCGGGGTTATGGCAGCTAGCTGCTGCCATAACAACGATATCCCAGTTCAAAGTTTGGACGTACATCGTCGTGCGCTGGTCGGCAAGTGGTTAAGATAGGCCAATTTGCCAAAAAAACCCCATAAATAAAAACCACACAATCGACTTTGAGGGTTGTGGCTCGGCGACTAGATTTGGGGGGGACAGGTAGCTGAAGACCTACCCCACCACTGTTCAAAATTTGGGGCTCCTATCATCCATGTTTCCGGAGATACGGGGCTCCTTGCGCAGCCTGTCAGAAGCTACATACAGAGCGGCCAGTTTAAATACAAGCTGGCACACTTTGTTTGCAGCAGACTGAGAGGATGAGCTCACAGTGCCTCTCCTCACTTCTTGTCAGAGGCACTGAGCTTAATGGACAGCTTGGAGCCTGCAGAGTTTGACAGGCAGCACCGCCTGTCAACTCACCTATTGATTTCAATGGGGACACTCTGCAACTGCAAGCCAAACTCGCTCTCAGTAGCAGCATAGTCCAACAATGTAAAACTACCATTCAGCAATGTAAAAAAGAAAAAACAAGGAGCACCTCATGAACGCCTGCCACCTGCTGCTATACCACTCATTAAAAAGCAATCCACCACAGATCACTTAGAGGGCAGTAAGCAATACCGTAAATGTGAGAGAAACACATCATCAATTTCATGCTCACCACCAACCAGGTCCCTCCCCAGTCACTTCCCATGTTCGCCACCTCCCCTCAACATATTTCACAGGTGACCACCATTTCCCAACCTGCAGATGACAGACCCTACTCCAAAAGATCACTCAGTTACTCCCCCCACTCTCTGATTGATATCCCTCCATGACCACCTCACAACCCCCTGCTGACAGACCTCTCTCCCCAGCCTGTCCCCACACACCCTCTCACCTGCTGACCTGTGAATGGGGGAATCACTCCCGCAGTGTTATTGTGTTCTGCCCGTGGGAAGCCTTCCCTACCCACACAATACAATGATCAGTGTTGCTAACTATAGTTGGCAGTACTGATTGTTTTGGGGAAAACCTGACAGGCTGGTTTTACTCAAGTCGATTAATAGATTGACTTGTGTACAACCAGCTAGCCCAAACACAGTTCAACTATGGCTGGTCTCTGCTTAATTGGCTTAATTTCAATCCATGTATGGCCCGCTTAACCACTATGCAGTCCCTAAACATCCTTCCACAAACCATTAAATTTTTCCTTCCCAGATTCATCCTCCTCACCTGTACATAGTGCCCGTTGTCATACCCTCCACACTCCTTTCCTGTACATACTGTTCACTGTCATACCCTCCGCACTCCTATACATAGTGCCCGCTGTCATACCCTCCACACTTCTCTCCTATACATACTGCCCACTGTCATACCCTCCACACTTCTCTCCTATACATAGTGCCCACTGTCATACCCCCCACAAGCCTCTCCAGTACAAACTGCCCACTGTCATACACTTCTCTCCTGTACATAGTGCCCATTGTCATACCCTCCACACTTGTATCCTGTACATACTGCTCACTGTCTTACCCTCCACACTCGTCTCCTGGACATACTGCTCACTGTCTTACCATCCACACTCCTATCCTGTACATATTGCCCACTGTCATATCCCCCACACTCTTCTCCTGTACATACTGCCCACTGTCATATCCCCCAAACTCCTATCCTGTACATACTGCCCACTGTCATATCCCCCACACTCTTCTCCAGTACATACTGCCCACTGTCATACACTTCTCTCCTGTACATAGTGCCCGTTGTCATACCCTCCACACTCGTATCCTGTACATAGTGCTCACTGTCTTACCCTCCACACTCGTCTCCTGTACATACTGCCCACTGTCATATCCCCCGCACTCTTCTCCTGTACACACTGCCCACTGTCATATCCCCCACACTCCTCTCCTGTACATAGTGCCCACTGTCATACCCTCCACACTTCTCTTCTATACATAGTGCCCACTGTCATACCCTCCACACTTCTCTCCTATACATAGTGCCCACTGTCATACCCCCCACAAGCCTCTGCTGTACATACTGCCCACTGTCATACACTTCTCTCCTGTACATACTGCCCACTGTCATACCCTCTACACTCCTCTCCTGTACATACTGCTCACTGTCATACCCTCCACACTCCTCTCCTATACATAGTGCCCACTGTCATACCCTCCACACTCCTCTCCTGTACATACTACCCACTATCATACCCCCCAAAATCCTCACCCGTACATACTGCCCACTGTCATAAACGTCTCTCCTGTACATAGTGCCGTTGTCATACCCTCCACACTCGTCTCCTGTACATACTGCTCACTATCTTACCCTCCACACTTGTTTCCTGTACATACTGCTCACTGTCACATCCCCAACACTCTTCTCCTGTACATATTGCCCACTGTCTTAGCCTCCACACTCCTCTCCTGTACATACTTCCCACTGTCATATTCTCCACACTCTTCTCCTGTACATACTGCCCACTGTCATATCCTCCACACTCCTCTCCTGTACATACTGCTCACTGTCATACCCTCCACATTCCTCTCCTGTACATACTGCCAACTGTTATACCCTATACACTCCTCTCCTGTACATACTGCTCACTGTCATACCCTCCACACTCGTCTCCTGTACATGCTGCTCACTGTCTTACCCTCCACACTCGTCTCCTGTACATACTGCTCAGTATCATACCATCCACACTTCTCCCCTGTACATACTGCCCACTGCCATTCCCCTTACACTCCTCTCCTGTACATACTGCCCAGTTTCATAAACTCCTCTACTGTACATAGTGTCGGCTGTCATACCCTCCACACTCCTCTCTGGTGCATACTGCCCACTATCATACCATCCACACTCCTCTCCTGTACATACCGCATATGTAAACTGCATATGTAAACGATGTTCAAACCACACAAGTGAGGTATCTCCGAGAACGTTGGAGCGAGAGCAATAATTCTAGCCAAAGACCTTCTCTGTAACTCTAAACTGGTAACCTGTAAAAAAATTGTTGCCTATGAAGATTTTTAAGTACCAAAGTTTGGCGCCATTCCACAAGTGTGCGCAATTTTAAAGCATGACATGTGAGGTATCCATTTACTTGGCGTAACATCTTTTACATTATACAAAAAAACTAGGCTAACTTTACTGTTTTGTCTGTTTTGTTTTGCTGCGCAAATCCTATGTGACATAAAAAGTCGCAACGACTGTCATTTTATTCCCTATGGTCTCTGCTAAAAATATATATATATATATATATATATATATATATAAATATATATATATATATAATGTTTGGGGGTTCCGAGTAATTTTCTAGTAAATTTCTGTGTCCAATCACAGCCGGTCACATGTAAACACGGAGATGGCGGTAATCCGCTCTCCTCGCCTCACACTGACAGAGTGTGTGGCGAGGAGAGCCGATCAGCTGCATCTCCGCGCAGGAGGACATATAGGAATGTAATCAGGGCACTGTTAATCAGTGCCCTGATTACAATATAGAAATACAGTGTCACCAATCAGTGCCCACAATTGCCCACCAATGCCAGCAATCAGTGCCCACCAGTGGCAGCAATCAGTGCCCACAAGTGCCACCAATCCGTGTCCATTTAGCGATGCCAGTCAGTGCTGGCAATCAGTGCCGCTTATCAGTGCTGTCGATCAATGCACCTTCACTGCTGTCGATCAATGCCCATTAGTGTCGCCCATCAGTGCCACCCATCAATGCCCATCAGTACCGCCTATCCATGCCGCCTATCAGTGCCCACCAGTGCCGCCTATCAGTGCCCACCAGTGCCGCCCATCAGTGCCCACCAGTGCCACCTATCAGTGCCCATCAGAGCCACCTATCAGTGCTCATCAGTGCCACATATCAGTGCCACCTATCAGTACCCATAGGTGTGGCATATTAGTGCCTCCTCATCAGTGCCACTAAATCAGTGCCAATAAGTGCTGCCTCATCAGTGCCCATAAGTGCCAATTCATCAATGCCCACCAGTTCAGCCTATCAGTGCCCATCATTGCTGCCTCATCAGCACACATCAGTGAAGGTGAAAAAATTATTTAGTTACAAAATTTACTGACAGAAAAGTAAAAGTAAAAGTAAAGTAAAAGTTTTTTTTCAAAATTTTGGTCTTTTCTTTTTTTTTTTTTTTTGTAAAAACTAAAAAACCCAGCATTGATTAAATAACACCAAAAGAAAGCTCTATTTGTGTGAAGAAAAGGATAAAAAATTTGTTTGGCTACAGTGTAGCATGACCGCGCAATTGTCATTCAAAGTGTGACAGTGCTGAAAGCTGAAAAATGGCCTGGGCAGGAAGAGGGTGTAAGGCAAGTGGTTAAAAGAGTGCTCAAGGAATGCAAATGAAGGTGTTTTGCATTATTTTAGGAGCAGAAACCGTGAACGCAAATGCTCCAAAAAACATAAGACCCGCCAACAATCATCTTATCCTGACCAGAATAAACCGCATCCCACTGAATCCTCCACAGGTTTTCATGCTCACCAAGCACCCCAAGTGGCACTGGCTCACATGCATTTATGCCAGCATGATAGAAAATGCCTTGCCCAGATAGGGGTGCATTTTGGGCCTGCATGCAGTCTGCAGTGGCAAAGAAATGAAATTGCACAGGTTGCCTCACAAGGATGCGGTTGTGCAAATTTTTTCTTTTTTCAAATATAAATTTTTTATTGTTTTTAGAGAAAAGTCAGGGAAGGTACAGCGCAATGACAACCATAACAGAAAATGTACATGGGTAATTACTTTAATAAAAGCCGGCTATCTGTCCGGTGTTGGAAACATGACAGTAATATCAATAAGACTTGTGCATTTTCAACAACATTGTTAGACACACAACACTAGTATCATGAGTTATTGAGTGAGAAATGTCACAATGTCCCCTTAATCAGAAACCCAGTTGAACTGCCCGATCCCCGAACACTATTAAATCGGAAGAATCAAAAGAGGTAAAGGAGGGGAAACACAGTGGTTCCAGAGAAAGTAATTAAAGAAGGAGAAAGTTGGGGGGGTGCTGACTTAGAAGCGGTGGGCATGTCGCCACTTTAAGTATCTATCGGGCCTGTATCGATTTGCTTTTCAAGAGGCAAACAGGGACACACCTTCATCGGATCAATAAACATATTCCAGGGCCTCCATGCCTTAGAATGTTTTTCCTGTTTATTTTGTGCCGTAAGGACCAGGTCTTCTAATTTTTTTATTTCCTCTACTCTGCGCAACCACAACCCGGTAGACGGAGTTGTGCTTTTTTTCCACATAAGGGGAATGCAGGATTTAGCGGCATTCAATAAATGTCGCACTATTGATTTTTTGTAGCTCTGTGCAGCGATCGTGGTAGCGTGGAGCAGAAGGAAAGCTGGATCATTATGAATCGTATGATCTGTAACCTTCCTAACTGTCGTCCAGAAATATTGCTGCAGAGGGCAAGACCAAAAGATATGGAGAAGCCTCCCCCTGTCCGTCTGGCATCTCCAGCATTTGTCTGTGGTGGTTGGGAAGTACTTGTGTAGTAACTGAGGTGTATAGTACCACCTGGTCAAAATCTTATAGTTAGATTCTTGTATTTTCGTAGAAATAGATGTTTTTAAGGAGAACCTGATAATAATTTGTTTTTGGGCGTCTGTAAAAGAGCGCTGTAAGTCTCTCATTTCCATAAGAAAGACAAGTCAGGTTGTTCTGGTGGGGAGTTGAGCATAGTGTAGGTTTTAGATAGCACTTGAGTTAGGGCCCCCTCATCCTTACAGTAATCCTCAAAAGTCGTCAAAGTACGGTTAAATTGAGCCGGATTGGCGATCGAATGCAGGAAATGGTGTAGTCGTATTGCTTTCCAGAACGGAAGTTGAAAGTGACCAGTGTCACTTATCAGCCATTGGATGGAAGGCCACTGATTGCCATCTAAGTTGTGTGAGGCACGATCCTTACTTGCCGATAGAAGTGCTTCATACTCTGATTGTTCAAGTCCAGGGGGGGAATGCAGGGTTACCCAATATTGGGAAAAGAGGAGAGCCTTTAGTGGAGAGGGAAGTTGTAAATATGATCATCGAGCCTATGCGGAGAGTAGTGCCTATTACAGGATGGGATGTCAAAGCAGAAGGTAACTGGTCATAGCACCATGCAGTCCCTTTCAACTGAACAATTGTCTGGGCTTGTTCTAGTTGCATCCAGAGTTTGGTCTTACCGTGTGGATTCCAGTCAATAATTCTCCCAAGGTGTACAGCCAAATAGTAATTTCGTAGATCTGGGAGAGCTAACCCTCCATAGTGTTTAGGCAGTGTAAGGTAACGTCTGCGTAACCAAGGTTTTGAGTGTGCCCATATGAACTTAATAAAAAGGAAATGCGCTTGCTTAAAATATTGGGGTGTAATCTTGACCGGTAGTGCTTGAAATAAGTATAAAAACTTTGAAAGTATACACATCTTAAGGAGGTTACACCTGCCGAACCAGGAGTGGAGTCCTCTATTCCACTCCTCCAGCAGCAAACGGGTCTTGGTTAACAGAGGTGGAAAATTAAGTTCAAAGGTGCGTGTCAAGTCACTCGTGATAAGAGTTCCTAAATATTTGAGGGCGCAGTCTGACATTTTGAATTTGAATTGGGATTGTAAGGAGCTCAGTCTATTTGGTGCTACAATTATCCCTATTGCTGCGGATTTATCAAAGTAAATTTTTAGGTTGGACAGAGTTCCATATCTATCAAACTCTGAGGAGATTTGGCAGGGACACTACAGGATTAGTTAATGAAAACAGGAGGTCATCCGTCTAAGCCGAAATCTTGTATTGGGCATTACCTATAGTTATTCCCGATAAGTAAGGGTTTGAGCGTATGGTACACAAAAAGGGTTCTAAGGCTAGGGCAAAAAGAAGAGGTGAGAGCAGACATCCCTGTCTGGTACCATTTGTAAAAGGGAAGGGATCTGAGAAGACACCATTAGCTTTAACCTGAGCCATTGGTGCGGAGTAAATATTGGAAATCCATTGCAACATTTTATGTCCTAGACCAATGTGTTTAAGGACAGAGGACATGAACTTCCAATTGACGCAGTCAAACGCTTTCTCAGCATCCGTGCTGAGGAACATGCACGGCGTTTCAGTCACGGAGGCCACATGAATAAGGTTGAGCACTTTGGTGGTGTTATCTCTGGCCTCTCGTGAAGGGATAAAATCCACCTGATCTAGATGGATTATATCCTGCATGTGCTGAGTTAATCTGTTGGCCAATATCTTCGTAAAAAGCTTAAGGTCTATATTCAGAAGAGAGATGGGTCTATAGCTGCTGCATGCAGCTGGGTCCTTACCGTCTTTAGGTATAAGGGAGATGTGGGCCCTCAGGGTATCGCTAGGAAAATGTACCCCGTCACTGAGGGCATTGAACAGTTTCACCATATAAGGGCCTAGAAGTGGTAGGAGGGATTGGAAATACTGTAGGGTGAACCCATCAGGACCTGATGCTTTGCTAGGTTTCATCCTCCCACCACTCGATGCAGTTCTTCTAGGGTGATGGGGGCGTTCATCTCCGCACCTACCTCTGCAGTGAGTTGGTTGTGCAAAATTCTAAGCCGTATTAAGGCAGCTATAGCAGAAAGTATGCTGCAAATATCCACGCCAGAAGCAACACCCATAATGATAGAGCGTAAAGAGTTTGTCGTCCGCTCGTGTGTACGCGGCATAAGCTTTATCCAAATAAGATGGCCGATGCATGTTTATGCACTGAACTTCCAGGGGTGAATGCTGCCCTTGCTGTGTCTGGCACATCAAGTGTCTTTGCCTGTTTATAACTCAGTTGCCTTCAGAGATCCTATGGATGAGAAAGTGGACTTGTTCACACCAGATGCAGTCCAGTACGTTTTTATTCTGCATCAAGAAAGCATGAACAGTGTTTAACTTGGATTCCAATTATCTAGTTTACACCAGTGCAGCACATTCTAGTGCAGTCAACAAAAGTAGATTATGTTACATTGTTTCTGTATGGAACACATCTGGAAAGTAGCAAAACGCATTGAGAATGCATCAAAAAGACTCATGCAGAAACACATCTGGAACGCAGAATTTGTGGTGATCTGGCCATCAGGCTTGTAGAGAATCTATATAGTGACATGTTTTGCCTGTCAACCAGCACTAGCATTAACTTTGATATATAAACTGTTTAAAAATGGCATTAAATTCAACACATGAAACTGCAAGATTTGGCACAGTTTCTGGAGGATTTGAACCTGGCAACTGACTTTTGGTGGATGCTTTAATAGACCTAGTACAAGCGCTGGCGCACTCTGTCACTGCCATTAAAGTGTTGTGGTTACACCACTGGAGGGCAGGCGGAACTTCTACACAAGCCTTCAACATTTCCTGTAATGGGAGTTTATTGTTTGGCCAAACAATGAACAATGCAATTAAGCGAATGACAGGAGGAAAAGTCTGGACTGTAGCCACATACTAATAAGAGGAGGCCACCATCTTTCACTCAAGCCTATTGAACTTCAGAAGGGTGCAGGAGGCCAAATCTTATAGGACAGGCTCATAGGCGTGCGCACAGGGTGTGCCGGGTGTGCCCAGGCACACCCTAATCACCCCATGCACATTAGTGTTATCACTCTGTGTAGCAGCAGAAACAGGGGAAAGATCTCCCTCTTACAGGCTCTGCCATAAGAGAAGTGTTTATGCTCTTCTCTTTCACTGTACCGGCAGGGAGATCAATGTGCTGGGGTCATATATATGTAGACACCCGCACACGCATGTGTGTTTGAGCTTAAGGGTGCACACCCTAATGCAATAGGCTGCGCACACCTATGGACAGGCTGCAGATTTAACAGATCACAGCAGAGGTGCCTTTTTCCATGAAATCAAGTCCAGAGCAAGTTGCTAAGATGGCTGGAAAATCTTTTGAAGGTCCGTCCAACCAGTCTCTCCCAGTTGGGGTCAGGGGGCCTGAGTGAAGTTGATGATTGTAGCCTCCTTCTGGAGGGTTTGGACAACAATCATCAAAGATCAGTGTGTCCAGAAGACAGTTAGGTGAGAGTACAATGGAGAATTCCAAAGCTGACCACTGAATCCATTTCATTTATGACCAACAGATCTCATAAGAGAAAATTTTGCAAGATTAGGTATAATGCCCTGTACACACGGTTGGACATTGATCGAACATTCCGACAACAAAATCCATGGATTTTTTCTGATGGACGTCGGCTCAAATTTGTCCTGCATACACACGGTCGTACAAAGTTGTCGGAAAATCCGGTCGTTCTGAACACAGTGACGTAAAACATGTACGTCGGGACTATAAATGGGGCAGTAGCCAATAGCTTTTATCTCTTAATTTATTCTGAGCATGCGTGGCACTTTGTGCGTTGGATTTGTGTACACACGATCGGAATTTAACCGATCAGATTTTGTTGTCGGAAAATTTTATATCCTGCTCTCAAACTTTGTGTGTCGGAAATTCCGACGGAAAAAGTCCGATGGAGCCCACACACGATCGGAATTTCCGACAACACAATCCGATAGCACTTTTTCCGTCAGAAAATCCGACCGTGTGTACAGGGCATTAGAATTTATACTGCTACAAGGCCATCATGCCAGTGATGCCGAAAACATAGAATCATCTGGGGCTTTTTTCCCAGTTTTTCTAATACCTAAGGCAGGAGCCTTCTGGCCTGTTTCAGTTTGAAGGAATCTAATGTGTACATACACAGCAAGAGTTAGAAGATGGAGTCCATGCAGACAGTCACAGGGATAGTTCAGCAGCAGGACCAGTTATTGTTAATCGACCTGCCGACTCTTCCATGTACCGATCAATGCCGAGCACCAGAGGCATGTAAGATTTGCGGTAGCCAGATGTCACTTCCAGTTCAAGTGTCTGCCTTTTACAGAATTGGCACAGCCCCAGGAATCTTTTGAAGATCTTGTTGGCAGTGGTGGTACCTTGGGCCAGGTGGCACATGAGGGCTTTTCAATTTGCTTTCTTTAGTCTATGAGCTGGGCTGTCTATGGATCAGAAAATCTTTGTGCCTATACAAATTCAGCAAGAACTGTAATTTTGGACATCGCCACTGTGCTTCTTTCTGGGCATGCCTCTCAGCCCAGGAGATAGGTTGATTCTGAAGCCAGATGCCAGTTTCTAGGCCTGGGAGTCCACAATTTGAAGAAACAAGTGCAAGGCCATTGGAACACAGTGAAGTGCAGAGTCCCCAATTATCTTAAAAGGAAGGAAGCCTTTTCTAGCATTGCAAGCTTTTCATGATCTTCTTCAAGGGGGCCTGAGTAAAGTTGATTGACAACAACAAAGTAGTAGCCTACATTGCCTGACAAGGGGACACCAAAAGTCTTTTCCTGTTACATCTTGCAAAGAAACTTTACGTGAGGCAGAGAACCACTTACAGTCAGTTAAGGTTGGTCTTCTTGCCAGGAAAGCAAAATCAACTATTGGTTCTGTTAGGCAGAATATTTTTCAACAAGTGCCTCAAACCAATATTGGCCCTATGGGGCTTTCCAGCAGTAGTTCTCAGGGAGACTCCACTGAACACACAGCTTCTGATATTTGCAATAGGATATCAATACAAAGGCTCCGTCATACAAGATAGGTTCACAGTGCCATGGAATTTTCTGTTTGATCTTTTGTCTCTCTCCGGTGCCCTTGAATAATATAAAGGTGCTTCTGAAAATTTGGACAGAACACGTCCATGCCATACAGGTCCTTTCCACCTACTGAGAAGGCCTTGGCTTTCACTGCTCCCCCAGATGTCATCAGCACCACCAAACCTGTTTCTGGTCAAATGAAATCTTTTATGGCAAGGTCAGTGACAGTACCCCAATCCAATGAGACTACTTTTAATAGCCTAGCTATGGAATAGGCTAGAATAGAGGTGTAGTGATTCTTATCCGAGGTTGTTCAGACCTTGGTGACCAGAAGATCATCCATGAACGCTACATATGAGTGGATATGAAAGAAGTTTGTTTTGTTTGCTCAGCAAAAGCTTTCTCTCCTGTGTTCCCTGCTCTAGCCAATATCCTGGATATTTTACAGTCAGTGCTAGAGCGGTTGGTCTGGCATACAACTACATTTAAGGTACAGATCTCTACCTTATCTTTCACAGGCTTGCAGGTGACAATCTATATATGACCTTGAGGGAAATTCTTGTACCCGCTGCGGGACTTATGCCGCGTACACACGAGCGGACATTACGGCGGACTTTGCCCGGCGGACTGGATTTCGTCGGACAATTCGATGTGTGTGGGCTCCAGCGGACTTTGTTTTCTCAAAAGTTGGACGGACTTAGATTTGAAACTTGTTTAAAATGTATCCGTTGAAATCGAGTCCGGTCCAAAAGTCCGCCGTCTGTATGCTAGTTCGACGGACAAAAAGCCATGCTAGGGCAGCTATTGGCTACTGGCTATGAACTTCCTTGTTTTAGTCCGGTCGTACGTCATCACGTACGAATTCGACGGACTTTGGTGGATTGTGTGTAGGCAAGTCCGTTCATTCAGAAAGTCCGTCGGAAAGTACATCGAAAAGTCCGCCGGGCAAAGTCCGCCGTAATGTCCGCTCGTGTGTACGCGGCATTAGGCTTGGATCTGAGAGCACCTTTTGCTCCAGTGGTTTAATTTCCATTGAAGTACCTCACGGTAAAACTAGTTCTTCTAAAAGTAACTATTTCAGACAGAAGGATGTTGAAGATTGCAGCACTTTTCTGCAAGGGCCCTTTGGTGTCTTTTTTAAATTTTTTTTTTTTTTTACTAGAAATAGTGATACTATGTCTATCTCCAAAGTTCAATTTTAAAGTGGTATCCAGTTTCCAGCAAAACTGGGAAGTAGTCCCGAGTTTTCACTCAAGAGTAACTGAGTGCACAGCAGGAAGACTTCAGTTTCTTACACATGGTCAACAGTGTACTTGGTCAAAAGAGGAAAGTGGACAATCTTTTAATTTAGCCATCAGATCCTCAAGAGTCATCCACTGTTGGGTTACAGGGTGATTAGATTGACATGCAGGAAGTAGGCCTTTTTGCTCTGAAACAATTGCAAGCTTATTTGACTAGAGGGGTGGAAGCCTTTGGGGCAGTTATGCCAGGATTGCTTCTAAGATATATGTAAAATGGCAAGCTTGAAGGTTTTGCGTGGCCTTTATTCAACCTTACAAACTAAATGTGCGGTCAGCAAGTTTGGGATAAGAAGGATCAATTCTTTTTGGTTTTAGCAGCTTTTCTTTGGTTCGCAGTGTCTCTTTTAATTTGTTCTCTCCCACCCATTTATTCAGCTATAGTATATGTATATATTGTATGGTATATGTATATATTTTTTCCCCTCACTGTATACACTCTCTGTACACTATTACACCCACGAGAGGAAGGAAGAATACACTCTGCTGCACAGTATACACTCAGGAGAGGGAGGATGTATACACTCCCTGTATAGTATACACTCAGGAGAGGGAGGATGTATACACTCCCTGTATAGTATACACTCAGGAGAGGAGGATGTATACACTCCCTGTATAGTATACAATCAGGAGAGGGAGGATGTATACACTCCCTGTATAGTATACACTCAGGAGAGGGAGGATGTATACACTCCCTGTATAGTATACACTCAGGAGGGGAGGATGTATACACTCCCTGTATAGTATACAATCAGGAGAGAGAGGATGTATACACTCCCTGTACAGTATACACTCAGGAGAGGGAGGATGTATACACACTCTGTACAGTATACACTCAGGAGAGGGAGGATGTATACACATTCTGTACAGTATACACTCAGGAGAGGGAGGATGTATACACTCTCTGTACAGTATACACTCAGGAGAGGAGGATGTGTACACTCTCTGTACAGTATACACTCAGGAGAGGAGGATGTATACTCTCCCTGTATAGTATACAATCAGGAGAAAGAGAGGATGTATACACTCCTTGTATAGTATATACTCAGGAGAGGGAGGATGTATACACACTCTGTACAGTATACACTCAGGAGAGGGAGGATGTATACACTCTCTGTACAGTATACACTCAGGAGAGGAGGATGTGTACACTCTCTGTACAGTATACACTCAGGAGAGGAGGATGTATACTCTCCCTGTATAGTATACAATCAGGAGAAAGAGAGGATGTATACACTCCTTGTATAGTATATACTCAGGAGAGGGAGGATGTATACACTCTCTGTACAGTATACACTCAGGAGAGGAGGATGTATACACTCTCTGTACAGTATACACTCAGGAGAGGAGGATGTATACACTCTCTGTACAGTATACACTCAGGAGAAGAGGATGTATACACTCCCTGTACAGTATACACTCAGGAGAGGAGGATGTATACACTCCCTGTATAGTATACATTTAGGAGAGAGGATGTATACACTCCCTGTATAGTATACACTCAGGAGAGGGAGGATGTATGCACTCTCTGTACAGTATGCACTCAGGAGAGGAGGATGTATACACTCTCTGTACAGTATACACTCAGGAGAGGAGGATGTATACACTCTGTAGAGTATACACTTGGGATAAGGCAGCTATGTATGCTGTGTACGATATACATTTAGGAAAGGGAGGACATGTATACTCTGTACAATATACATTTAGGAACATATATACCGTGTACAATACACATTAATCATTGCAGTTTATTCTCAGTAATCCTCTGCTATCATCTCTATTGTTAGCATTCTTTCCCGCCTGTTGCACACACGATCCTCTCTGTCCCAGGCAATAAGCGCCAGTTTGAGTTACATTTGGCTGGCTCTGTTCGCTGTCCGGATCTGATTCTAGGGCTCAACAAATTGCATTCCAAGGATTATTTAAGAGCCAGTGTAAGAAAAAGAAATGTTCATTAGTGCTGGAATTTAGAAATGAACTAAAAGCGCTGGTCTCCATAGAAACATCTCCGTCTGAGTAACCTGGGCAGGCGAGATCACTACGGTGCACAGCTTCCCAAGTCTATTCTGGATCTGCCAGTGTAAACTACAGAGATCAATGAAGCTTCATGAGCAGCACTTCCCCGTGTTATACAGACACTGGGCTAATTATACATGCAACTAACAAACCAGATTTTAATTGCCTTTGATACAATTTCACAAGTTAGCGGAAATATATATATAGTAACATTAAGGCCTGGGGGGGTATACTGAAATCCCTGGTGACATCAGACATACTGTAGCTACAATATGCTACACTCTCTATAGACCTAGACTAAAATTGTTAGAGAATGAGGTTGATATTAAGGGTGGAAATTGTTAGATTCCTTCTTTTATCATTTTTTTTTCTTTCACAATTTAATTTATTTATAAATCTTTTTTGATGATCACATTAACCATTTCCAATTATTAATTTCTGCTTTTTCAAATGACATTCTTTTATAATTTTTTCAGATTCACCACTTTGACAAATCTGTGAAATTGGAAGATGGTGAACAAAATCTCCAGTATTAGTACAGTCCTACAAAAGTGACGGAGGTATTTACTTTTACTACAAGATCTCTTCCTGAACAGTACAAAGAATACCTCTCTGCTTATTATAATGCCATTACAACTAATAAATTCACATATCCCGAATATACTGTATGTCAAACATTCTAGGAGAACAATCATGGTAATCATTTAACAGGACAAAAAAAATAAATAAAAATCATAAACCACATCTAATAGGGCAGACATTTCAGTGACCACATCTAGGACAGACATTTCCTGACTTCAATGGAAAAACGCCCCCTGTTGACTTCAATGGAAAAACACCCCCTTTTGAGTCGAATGCAAAATCATGTCCCATTGACTTCAATGCAAAAACGCCCCCTATTGACTTCAATGCAAAACCGTGTCCCATTGACTTCAATGCAAAAATGCTAGCCACATTAATTAACGAGACCGTTCAGCTCTCTCCTATCCCTGGCTGACAGCTATAGCGGGAGGGGCCGAGAACTCCCGCTGACGCCAGCCAGGTGGAGGGGAAGAGATGGGAAAGAGCCTAGCTGTCACATGAGGGCTGGGAGATGCTCTGAGATAAGGTAGAAATCGGCATAGTTTTTATACAGCACAGACACTGGGACACATATCGTTATAGAACAGATGGGATGGTACAAATATAATATAGTTTTTTTTTATAGCGGCAGGAGCAGAGGGGTGGGCAGTGTCTCGAGCTGACAGGCAGAAAGGAAAGGGGGAGAGGACGGAGAGAGCAGAGAGGAGAACTGCGGATGACGGAGGTACGTAAAATGACCACGGCGTCAGTAGCCATGATAAACCCTTGTCAATTTACAGGGGGGAGGGCAGAACCAGACAGAATCGGCCAGGTATTTAGGTTATACAGGGGGCCAAATGACACAGCACAAGCACTGTGCTGTTATTCATGCTTTTTTTTTTTTTTTTAGGGTAACAAACACTCAAAATTTAGGAGAACAGAAATATCAGAAATCACAACTAGAGGGATATTCTAATCAGACCACAGCTTTGCAGTTGTATACACCCAGCCTTAAAGTGATACCAAAGGTTAGTTTAAAAAAAAAAATAACAAACATGTTATGCCCCGTACACGCGGTCGGATTTTCCGACGGAAAATGTGTGATAGGACCTTGTTGTCGGAAATTCCGACCGCGTGTAGGCTCCATCACACATTTTCCATCGGATTTTCCGACACACAAAGTTTGAGAGCAGGATATAAAATTTTCCGACAACAAAATCCGTTGTCGGAAATTCCGATCGTGTGTACACAAATCCGACGCACAAAGTGCCACGCATGCTCAGAATAAATAAAGAGATGAAAGCTATTGGCCACTGCCCCGTTTATAGTCCCGACGTACGTGTTTTACGTCACCGCGTTCAGAACGATCGGATTTTCCGACAACTTTGTGTGACCGTGTGTATGCAAGACAAGTTTGAGCCAACATCCGTCGGAAAAAATCCTAGGATTTTGTTGTCGGAATGTCCGAACAAAGTCCGACCGTGTGTACGGGGCATTATACTTACAACCTCTGTGCAAGGGTTTTGCACAGAGTGGCCCAGATCCTCCACTTCTGGGGTCCCTCAGCTGCGCTCCTGGCTCCTCCTCTTCATCGAGTGCCCCCACGGAGAGCCGCATTCCATGGGGGCACTCATGCGGGCGCGCTCACGAGTCCTGCTGCTGCGTCCATTAACACAGACAGCAGGACTCGGCTGCGCCTCCCCCGGCTCCTGTGTCACTGGATTTGATCGGCAGCAGTGGGAGCCAATGGCTCCTGCTGCTATCAATCTATCCAATGAGGACCCGAGACATCAGCTGGAGCTGCTGTGCTCGTTTTCGTCACTGGAAAGATCGGGTTCCGGTAAGTAAAAGGGGGGCTCTGGGGGGGCAGCTGCAGCACGGAAGGTTTTTCACCTTAATGCATAGAATGCATTAAGGTGAAAAACACTGAGACTTTACAACCCTTTTAACTCTGCTAGGCTCATGAGGCAAATTAACAGACTATAAAGGTATAATTATACACAGTAAGGTTGCTGGAGAAGTCAGAGCTATGTGCCATTTAGATGTCTAACAAAGCCAGAAATGTTTATTAAATAATTCTTGCAAACTGCATGGCAAATCTCTGTTTATTGGTAGACTTAGCAGAGAATATTCCTCCTGCAAAGGTGAGATAATATTCACAATAGTACAAATCCTGTTACTTGTGACACCAGGAGAATGTAGTACAGGCAGCGCCTCACACAACAGAATATATTCTATTCATAGCAGACATCTATCAATGGAGAATCTAAAGGTTCATTGTTCTATTTACACTACATGTCGCAAAATTAGAAAGAGTTCCCCCCTTTTATGTAGGAGAGGCTGATTATATGACAATAAATGTATAAGTGTAGTCATTTTTATTGTAGCTGTAATAATGTGTATGCAGGATATTAAACACTGACATCAGATTATGTTATTCTATGAATTTAGTAAATTCAGCACAGATGTAACACACCAGGGCTTTACATATATAGGTGATATAAATAGCTAAATCTGTATCAGCCTAAAAATATTAAAGAAAATCAGTGAATCTTTTCATTTAATTAGAGAAGTTTGTAAAATAGCCGATTATACTGAAAATGCGAGATACGTCAACAGGATACAATTAGCAGAGATATACCGTAAATACATCATGGGACATCATACAGCACTCCCTCCCAATATATTCAGGATTGCAGTGATTCTATATGGAATAATTAGAGCACATGTACAGTATCTCATGTAACAAAACTGAAGAAATGACACTTTGCTACAATGTAGTGTACAGCTTGTATAACAGTGTAAATTTGCTGTCCCCTCAAAATAACTCAACACACAGCCATTAATGTCTAAACCGCTGGCAACAAAAGTGAGTACACCCCTAAGTGAAAATGTCCAAATTGGGCCCAATTAGCCATTTTCCCTCCCCGGTGTCATGTGACTCGTTAGTGTTACAAGGTCTCAGGTGTGAATGGGGAGCAGGTGTGTTAAATTTGGTGTTATCGCTCTCACTCTCTCATACTGGTCACTAGAAGTTCAACATGGCACCTCATGGCAAAGAACTCTTTGAGGATCTGTAAAAAAAGAATTGTTGCTCTACATAAAGATGGCCTAGGCTATAAGAAGATTGCCAAGACCCTGAAACTGAGCTGCAGCACGGTGGCCAAGACCATACAGCGGTTTAACAGGACAGGCTCCATTCAGAACAGGCCTTGCCATAGTCGACCAAAGAAGTTGAGTGCACATGCTCGACGTCATATCCAGAGGTTGTCTTTGGGAAATAGACGTATGAGTGCTGCCAGCATTACTGCAGAGGTTGAAGGGGGGGGGGGGTGTCAGCCTGTCAGTGTTCAGACCATACGCCGCACAATGCATCAAATTGTTCTGCATGGCTGTCCTCCCAGAAGGAAGCCTCTTCTAAAGATGATGCACAAGAAAGTCCGCAAACAGTTTGCTGAAGACAAGCAGACTAAGGACATGGATTACTGGAACCATGTCCTGTGGTCTGATGAGACCAAGATAAACTTATTCGGTTCAGATGGTGTCAAGCGTGTTTGGAGGCAACCAGGTGAGGAGTACAAAGACAAGTGTGTCTTGCCTACAGTCAAGCATGGTGGTGGGAGTGTCATGGTCTGGGGCTGCATGAGTGCTGCCGGCACTGGGGAGCTACAGTTCATTGAGGGAACCATAAATGCCAACATGTACTTTGACATACTGAAGCAGAGCATGATCGCCTCCCTTTGGAGACTGGGCCACAGGGCAGTATTCCAACATAACGACCCCAAACACAACTCCAAGATGACCACTGCCTTGCTAAAGAAGCTGAGGGTAAAGGTGATGGACTGGCCAAGCATGTCTCCAGACCTAAACACTATTGAGAATCTGTGGGGCATCCTCAAATGGAAGGTGGAGGAGCGCAAGGTCTCTAACATCCACCAGCTCCGTGATGTCGTCATGGAGGAATGGAAGAGGACTCCAGTGGCAATCTGTGAAGACGTTATTGGCTGTGTGTTGAGTTATTTTGAGGGGACAGCAAATTTACACTGTTATACAAGCTGTACACTCACTTCTTTACATTGTAGCAAAGTGTAATTTCTTCAATGTTATCATATGAAAAGATATAATAAAATATTTACAAAAATGTGAGGGGTGTACTCACTTTTGTGAGATACTGTATGTTGATGCAGTGAGATTATATGGCAGTAAATTACTGTGTCTAAAGAAAGAGCAAGTGCTGTGGAATAAGATCACCTGTAGGACGGACAAAGATAACAGACATTGTAGCAATTTTTGGATGAAATGTGAGTAAAATTGGCGCATACCTATAAATGAAAAAAAAAATAGCAATGAAGCTGCCCCTTTAACCACTTAACAACCGACCCATAGCCGAATGACGGCTACAGGGCGGTTGCATAACTCTGGGAGGGCGTACAGTGACGTCCTCCCAGAATCCCGCTCTCGGCCGTTTACCATGTGATCGCTCCATCAAAGCGATCACATATAAACAAACTGGCGTGATATCCGGTTCCTCTTTCCCCTCTCCGTCCAGTGTGAGCGGAGAGGAGAGAGATCGGTGGCAGCAGCGCTGTGGGCTGGATGTGTAGTGCCCACAGCGCTGCTCAATGACAAATCCATCCATCCATTCTCAGCCATGCATACCCATCCATACTCTGCATACCCATCCATACTCTGCATACCCATCCATCCATCCATCCATACTCAGCATACCCATCCATGCTCTGCATACTCATCCATACTCTGCATACCCATCCATACTCGGCATACCCATCCATACTCGGCATACCCATCCATACTCGGCATGACCATCCATACTAGGCATGCCCATCCATACTCGGCATACCCATCCATACTCGGCATGACCATCCATACTAGGCATGCCCATCCATACTCTGCATACTCAGCATACCCATCCATACTCAGCATACTCAGCCATCCATCCATGCTCACCCATCCACACTCAGCATACTCATCCATCCATCCATGCTCACCCATCCACACTCAGCATACTCATCCATCCATCCATGCTCACCCATCCATACTCAGCATACTCATCCATCCATCCTCATCCATACTCAGCATACTCATCCATCCATCCATGCTCACCCATCCACACTCAGCATACTCATCCATCCATCCATGCTCACCCATCCATACTCAGCATACTCATCCATCCATCCTCATCCATACTCAGCATACTCATCCATCCATCCATGCTCAGCCGTCCATCCATCCTTAGCAATACTCATCCATCCATGCTATCCCATCCACCCCCATCCATAATTAGCCATACCCATCCATACTCAGCCATACCCAGCAATATTCAGCCGTACCCAGCCGTACCCCGCCGTACTCAGCCGTACCCAGCTGTACTCAGCCATACTCAGCCATACCCAGCTGTACTCAGCCATACCCAGCTGTACTCAGTCGTACCTAGCCATACTCAGCCGTACCATCTATACCCAGCCATACTCATCCGTACTCAGTCGTACCCAGCCATCCCATCTATACCCAGCCATACTCAGCCGTACCCATCCGTACTCAGTCGTACCCAGCCATCCCATCTGTACCCAGCCATACTCAGCCGTACTCAGCCGTACCCGGCCATGCTCATTCATGCTCAGCCATCCCCATCCACGGCTCATCCATCCCCATTCATGCTCATCCATGACACATCGGTTATCATCCATGCCACATCCATGCCACTACAGTGCCTCACAAAAGTGTAATAGGTAGTCAAATTAGATTTGAAACTTATGTCCCTAGAACACCTGATGGTTCTCCCTGCATGTTGGTCCTCTGTATGTGGCCAGGCTATGGAAAAGTCTCACACACGTGGTATCGCCGTACTCAGGAGGAATAGGAGAATCTATTTTGGGGTGTAATTTTTGGTATGTACATGCTATGTGTTAGAAATATTGTTTAATTGGACAACGTTGTGTAAAAAAAAATGCGTTTTCATTTTTTCCAAAAACTTGTAGAAAAAATGACATATTCAAAAGACTCGATATGCCTCATAGATTATACATTGGGTTATTTTCTTTCCAAAATGGGCTCATTTTTGGGGCGTTTCCATTGTCCTGGTTCTCCAGGGCCTTCAAAAGTGTAAGCGGTAGTCAAGAAATTACCGTATTTATCAGCGTATAACACACAGCCTAAGTTTAGGAGGGAATTTTAAGGAAAAAAACTTTTAGGAGGGAAGTTTAAGGAAAAACCTTACATTTAAATGCCCATCAATGCAGCCTCATCAGTGTCCATCTGCAGCCTTGTCCAGTGACAGTGCAGCCTTGTCATTGCAGCCTTGTCATTACAGTCTTCCAGTTTAAAAATGGCGCTGCCGAGACACATCTCTCTCTCAGTCCCGAGGGGAGCCGAGAGGAGCCGAGTGTACTCGACTTGGCTCCGTTCACAGTCACGCCCAGTCCCAGTGTTATGTCCATCATAGGGTGGGACTGGGCATGACTCTGAGCGGAGCGGAGCCGAGTACACTTGGCTATGTATCTCGGTGACTCTATCCTCCGCTCACAATCAGCGGGGGATCGGCGTATAACACGCACCCATGATTTCCCCCTAATTTTAAGGTGAAAAAAGTGCGTGTTATACGCCGATAAATACGGTATATGTGTAAATCATGCTCCAAGAACGCCTGATGGCGCTCCCTGCATGTTGGGCCTCTGTATGTGGCCACGCCGTGTAAAAGTCTCACACATGTGGTATCGCCATACTCAGGAGGAGTAGCAGAATGTGTTTTCAGGTGTAATTTGTGCTATGCTTATGCTGTGTGTGAGAAATAACCTGCTAATATCCCAATTTTGTGAAAAAAAAAAAAAAGAAAAAAATCTTGATTTTTCAAAGAATTGTGGGAAAAAATTACAACTTCAAAAAACTCATCATGCCTCTTACTAAATACCTTGGAATGTCTACTTTCCAAAAAGGGGTCATTTGGGGGGTATTTGTACTTTCCTGGCTTGTTAGGGTCTCAAGAAATGATAGGCCGTCAGTACTTCAGGTGTGATAAATTTTCAGAAATTGGCACCATAGCTTGTGGTTATTTTTACCAAAGATATGTAGCGGTATAAATTTTGGCCAAAATATATGAAGGAAAAATTACTAATTTGCAAAATTTTATAACAGAAACAAAGAAAAATGCATTTTTTTTTACAGAATTTTCGGTCTTTTTTCTTTTATAGTGCAAAAAATAAAAAACCCAGCAGTGATTAAATACCACCAAAAGAAAGCTCTATTTGTGTTAAAAAAGAACAAAAAATTCATATAGATACAGTGTTGCATGACTGAGTAATTGTCATTCAAATTTCGAGAGCACCGAAAGCTGAAAATTGGTCTGGTTAGGAAGGGGGTTTAAGTGTCCAGTGGTTAAGTGAATAATCACCGCAAAATAACTAAAAAAACATAAGGTAAGGTACTACCACACGACCAAAACAATTAGTGCATAAAGCATACCTTTAATAAGAAAAGTCAATCAATAATGAAAATGAACAAAAATGTTGCAGCGCTGCTGAAGCGCTTTGCGGCACTTCCGTAGCGCTGCCCATTCATTTAAATAGGCAGGGGGTTTTGGGATACACCGCTCCCGCACCGCCCCAAAGATGCTGCTTGCACTCGGGCTTTCACACTGGGGAGGCATGAAAGGCACTTTTCTGGCGCTTTTTTTAGTGCTACAACGCCTGAAAAGTGCCCCAGTGTGAAAGGGGTCTAAAGTTAATCTTAATGCATACAAACAATATGTTACCCAA
Source organism: Aquarana catesbeiana (assembly GCF_042186555.1). NCBI lineage: Eukaryota > Metazoa > Chordata > Amphibia > Anura > Ranidae > Aquarana > Aquarana catesbeiana. Next base: position 241,064,084 of record NC_133333.1, read on the forward strand.
TATATGGGTAAAACATAAAAGATGAGATTGTGTCAAGTAAATAGGTAGTAGGCATGTCAAGCATTGACAAGCGTTGGGACCCAATTGTCCATAGGCGATGCTTTTATCTACTTACAGTTAACCATGAATGATGGACCTATTATTGCTCTCACTCTGGTGTGCATAGCCATACAGAGTATGTGTGGCTCAATCATTGCTTTTGCATGTAGATGCACCCAATGCATGCATTTCCATTCTTATGCACATGTACATGAGAGCAGGGTACTTTTTTTTTTTTTTTACTTTTTTTTTCATTTAACTTGATAGCTATCACATATGGGGCTGAAAGCCCCACTACATGATAGCATAGTCGAAATGACAGGTTTATAAAGACTCTCTATTAGATCCCATTGGCATCTAACTTCAGCGTGTTCAATTAAGCTAAAATGGAAGCTGGTTTCTATGCAGAGCTGCAACAGATTTTCTACTCTCCAGTTTTAGTAAATCAAACCCCCTAATGTCACGTATAGACCCCCACTGAAGCTGCTTAAGCACAGATCCTGCTTGATTAGCTTCATCTCCAACAATAACAACCAGGAAATAACAACCCTAAATCCAGATGTGACGTAATACCAGCAAATGGATGTTTGACAATCTCCCTCAGTTCAACCCACCAACACCCGCCATGCCGATTATGGGCTCGCAGGTAGGACAACGGACCACAGGATACATGGTGGGGGCAGCCTAGCAGAGCGGTGGTACCTTCAAGGAGTGTGGAAATGATCACTTCCACCAGAAAGCTGACAGCCGGCTTAACAAATGTAAACACACTATAGCAGGAGTGTGTCTAAAACCTCTTGCTCCCAGATGCTGTTTTAGGCGGTTGTAAACCCTGCTTGATCATTTTTACCTACAGGCAAACCTATCTCCTAAACACGAGCTGTCCAGGAGATATTCACCCTGGATGCAGCCAACTACGTCTTTGGCGCATGCGCTTTGAACCTTCAGAGCTTCGTGCCAGAACCAAGGGCTCCCGCACACATGTGACTTCATCACGGCTCCGGCCGATCACATAGCCGGAGAACGCAAACCCGGAAGAAAGACCGGGGGAAGATGTTAGCCCTCTCAGCGGTGACAGTACAGCACTGGAAGGCTTCATTCCAAGGTGAGTAGTTCATAATGTGCTAGTATGCAATGTGTACAATGGTTTTGCACAGAGCCGCCCAGATCCTCCTCTTCTCAGGTCCCCCATTGGTGATCCTGGCCCCTCCCTCCTGCCGAGTGTCCTCAGAGCAAGCAGTTTGATCTGGGGGCACCCAAGCAGAGCTGCTGCTCTGTGTGTCCATTCACACACATAGAGCTGCGTCTCGGCCCCGCCCCCCTCTCCTCATTGGCTCACCGGCTGTGATCGACAGCCAATGAGGAGTGAGAGTCCCCAGAGTGCCGAGGCTGTTGTGCACATCGCTGGATCTAGAGGGGGCTTAGGTAAGTATTAGGGGGGCTGCTGCACACAGAAGGTTTAAAAAGAGAGAAGCATGAAGGTAAAAAAACATTGAGCCTTTACAACCACTTTAAAGTTTGCCTCATCACTGAAAAAAAAACAAGCAAGGTCCTTCACACGAAAAAAATAAACCGAAAGTCATTCCATCCACCATACTAAATAAGGTGTAAAGAACCAGAAAAGGAAGCAGTTACTCTGACACTCGCTGCACACTGGAGCACCAATCAATTGACCTCAAAAGAGACAATGAGTCCCACAGGAATGAACCTTCTGCCCAGAGGATAAATCTCAATTCTGTGCTTGTCTTCATTCAGATCACTCCAGGGACAGAAATAACCCTCACAGTACTATATTTACTATGTAAACATTCCCATACCTTGACAAAGATCTAAAATATCCCACATTCCATTTCTCAGCAGCTCGGTGCAAGTTATTCATTCCTGTTACCAGCCCACTCTGTTAAAAGTTGAATTCCAGGTATGGATTTTGTTGCAGAGTTACATTGGTTCAGCTTGGACCAATATAAGTATGCAGGGGCAGCCCGTCCTATAAGGGCACACGGGCGCCACCTCCCCGTCCATCGCTGCCTCCCCTATTCATGAGTCCGTCCAATTCAGGACACCGCTGCATGGATTCCAATGCAGAGGGGCTGTTTTTTGAAGCACCAATTAGAGCCAGAGGCTCTAATAGGCTTCAATATAGAGTGCGCTCGGGTGGCAGAGAGTGGGCTCTGAGCCCACCCAGGTGTGTTACAACAGCGAATCAATATTCACTGTTGTAACACTGATCCTCCTCCCATCCAATCAGAAAGCGGGTTTTGACATCGGTCACCCAATTGGCTGAGGACCGGCGATCCTATTGGACGCCTAGGAGGAGGAGGGGAGGACACTACTGTAAGAATGCATATGCCATACCCATGGGACTGCTGTGGAAGTGGAGAATTACTGTAGTAGTCACCATTATTACAGTGATTGTTTTCTAGGTCTCCTGCCCTTGTGGTTATTAAGCAGCAGGGCAGTTGCTCGCTCTGCATGGGCACCATTCACAGAACACCCCAAATGTGTTTTAATGAATGCAGTGTGTTCTCTGATTGGATGAAATGGAGAGGCAGAGCATTGACATTTCATCCCCCACCTCATCGAATCAGAGAATGCCTTGCATCCACTGAGAAAAATGTAAGGTGTTCTGTGAATGGTGCCCATGCCTAGCGGGCAGCCCCCTGTGGTTACTTTGCAGCAGGGCAGGGGCTCAGCACAGGATCCGGAAGACAGAAGCAATCACTGTAGTAGGGGCAACTACTATATTTGTTTACTGCTTCCATAGCTGAACCAAATATTATACATTATTTATACTGTATAGCCCCAACAGTTTCTGCAACACTTTACAAAATGAAGGGAGAAAGTAAAGGTACAATACAATAGAAATAGTGGGCCCTGAGCCTACAATAAAGTATATCTAAAAGCAAAACTTTGTTTTTTTTTTTTTTTTTTAGGTTAACTTAACCCTTACCCTCACCCCAGCTCAACCTTTTAAAATAAACCCGTATCACTTTATCTAATTTTAACATAACATTTAAATCGCAAACATTCAGGCCCTAACTAGAGTTAAGTGAAGAATGGAAAATCCACACCAGTGAGTGAAAAGTACATTTAAGTAGATAATTATTTTGCAAAGGTAAAGCAGAATTATTTTAATAAGGAAAAACAACAAAATTAGAAGCACCAATTCCCATGATGTGTGTGCTATGTCTGGTTACAGCATACACTTTCATTTTATAACATCAGCATTGCAATAACTTACTTGAAAAATCTCCTTTCTGTTGTGAGCTCTGCCTGTCTCTGCTGGCTGTCTCCTCCTAGATTCCCTGCATGCTTTACATCTTCTCCTCTGCTATTTACATTCAATTTCTAAGGACTACATATCACATGGTGCCTTGCTGCCTGCAAGCAAGGATTCCTGTACTGACTCTGCCCCCTGAAACTCCTCCTCTCAGAACCTCTGTAGCTCAGAAGGCAGGCTCTGTGAAATGTGTGACACAGCAGTGCCTACTCACAGAGCACAGTGACTAAATGTCATTGAATTCAAGGAAGTAAATGTGTGGGGATCTTCACAAAGTAAGATTACAAACTTCAAAACCATTCATTTGAAATACAATGTAGAGATGAATATATGATTGTATATTTTGACCACAGATACACTTAAACATAACATAACTTTGTAATGATAGATATTAAAACAGGTACATTTCTTAAAGTGATACTAAAGTCTTGTTTAAAAAAAAAAAAAAAAATAACAAACATGTAATACTTACCTGTCCTGTTGTAGTGGTTTTGCACAGGACAGCCTGGATCCTCCACTTCTCGGGTCCCTCTTCGCTGCTTCTGGCCCCTTCCCCCTGTCCAGTGCCCCCCAGAGCAAGCAGCTCGCTATGGGGGCACCAGAGCCACAGCTTCCTGTGTCAATTCTTCCTGATTGGCTGACTTTGACAGCATCGGGAGCCAATGGTGCTGCTGCTGTGTCTCAGCCAATCAGGAGGGAGAGCCCCAGACGGCCAAAGGCACTCGTGCACATCGCTGGATCGAGATGGGGCTCAGGTAAGTATTAGGGGGGCTGCTGCACACAGAAGGCTTTTTATCTTAAACGGAAGAATGCATTAAGATAAAAAAACTTTCTGACTTTACAATCACTTTAATTTAGAAGACAAGATTCTCCATATTATTTGTACAGCTCTAACTTTCCTCCAATTTTCTATTTCAAGAATTTTTCATTGGCTGTAATAATGACATTTTATAAACATATGTCTGGTAATTTTTCATTCATGACACATCATAAATTCAATAGAGGAGTAATACAAATTTATATAACAAGGCAATATGCAAGACCAGTAAATCAAACCTAGGTTCAGAGAGGAGGTTTATCGGTCTGCAGCATGAGGAGTTGAAATCAGGGTAACCCTTTGGCAAAGGATGCCTCCCGGCCCTTTAAGGGTTTCCAGATGCCAGGAGGCGGGGTCTATAATCATGTCACTGATTGGCTGTCACAGGGGTCAAATGATCGGAAAGTTCCCGATCGCAAGCAGCACCTGCTGAGAGGCCGCATAATTGAATGCCGTCTGTGCCAACAGGTTAAAGTAGACTAGACTTGGTGGCCTCGCTGCAAACTTGGAATACCATCCCAAGCACTCATGTTTTCAGGGCCACCAGAGTGTCAATCATCAATTATCTAGAACAGCTTTTCTCAACCTTTTTAACATGAAGGAACCCTTGAAATAACCTTCTGGTCTCAGGGTACCCCAGCTAATATTTACTATATCTACAAGTCACAATATGTGATGGTCAGTGAGAATAATGCTCCTTACAGTTGCGGGCATTGGAAACAATCCACCCTTATGGATACTATAAAGATCATTGGTGTCAGAAGTTGCTCCTTGCTCAAGGAACCCCTAGCAACCTCTGGAGGAACCCTGCTTGAGAATGGCTGATCTACCATGGCCAAAAGTTTTGAGAATGACACAAATATTAATTTTCACAAAGTCATCTGCTGCCTCAGTTTTTATGATGGTAATATGCATATACTCCAGAACGTTATGAAGAGTGATCAGATGAATTGCAATTAATTGCAAAATCACTCTTTGCCATGAAAATGAACTTAATCCCATAGAAAACATTTCCACTGCATTTGTGAAGAAGGCTTCAGGGCAACCAACAAAGTCCAGCAAGTGCCAGGACCGTCTCCTACAGTTGATTCAGTTGCGGGATCGGGGCACCATCAGTGCAGAGCTTGCTCAGGAATGGCAGCAGACAGGTGTGAGGGCATCAGCATGCACAGTGAGGAGAAGACTTTTGGAGAATGGCCTAGTGTCAAGAAGGAAAGCAAAGAAGCCACTTATCTCCAGGAAACACACCAGGGGCAGACTGATATTCAGCAACAGGTACACGGATTAGACTGATGAGGACTGGGGTAAAGTCATTTTCTCTGATGATTCCTCTTTCCAATTGTTTGGGGCATCCGAAAAAAAACAAAAAAACAAAAAACCTTGTCCAAAGAAGAAAGGTGAGCGCTACCATCAGTCCTGTGTCATGCCGAGAGTAAAGCATCCTGAGACCATTCATGTGTGGGGTTGCTTCTCAGCCAAGGGAGTGGGCTTACTCACAATTATGCCTAAGAACACAGCCATGAATAAAGAATGGTACAAAAACATCCTCCGAGAGCAACTTCTCCCAACCATCCAAGAACAGTTTGGTGACGAAAAATGCCTTTTCCAGCATGATGGAGCACCTTTCCATAAGGGAAAAGTGATAACTAAATGGCTTGGGGAACAAAACACCAAAAGTTTGGGTCCATGGCCAGGAAACTCCCCAGACCTTAATCCCATTAAGAACTGGTGGTCAATCCTCAAGAGGCGGGTGAACAAAAAACCCCACAAATTCTGACAAACTCCGAGCATTGATTATGCAAGAATGGGCTGCCATCAGTCAGGATGTGGCTCAGAAGTTGATGACAGCATGCCAGGGGGGATTACAGAGGTCTTAAATAAGACAGGTCAACTCTGCAAATATTGACTCTTTGCATAAACTTCATGTAATTGTCAATAAAAGCCTTTGATACTTATGAAATGCTTGTAATTATACTTCAGTATACCATATTAATATCTGACAAAAAGATCTAAAAACACTGAAGCAGCAGACTTTGTGAAAATTAATATTTGTCATTCTCAAATCTTTTGGCCATGGCTGTGGAACAATAAAGAGATCCAGGAGCTCCAAAAGAGAGGGACTTTATTAGAAGAAGTAGAAGCAAGCAGAGGGGAAAAAGAAAAACTCTCTTCTCAGGCCAAGAACCCATGCCATCCCCACCACCATCTTTCCCTCACAAGCTCATTTCCTCCAATTTTATAAATATTGTTTACTAATTTCTATTAGAATGGGGATTAGATGTGATTAGAATTGTATTAGGAGCAGGTAAAAAGAAGAGTGCCTGGTGCCTCTCCATACTAATCTAAACATTCTTACGCTAAAGGCGTATTTACAGGGGTCGCCATTGCGACCTGGCCCCCTGTACACCTGAATGCCCCCTCCTCTCCCTCCCATAGACATTCAGCATCTGCAGGAGGGAAATGGAGGGCATTGATTCCTCCACATGCCGTTCCCACCGTCTCCCTAGCCATGTCCTGCTGCCCTGGTCCCTTGTGTGCTTCCCTGCCCACCCCCCTTCCCCCACAGTGCTGCTGGGTTTCCCCCTCCCACTTCCCATCGACTGCTGCGGTTGATATGTCAGCATGGGGAGGGAGCCGGTACCGATCACTGATGGTTTGTTTTTGTTTTTTATTCACTCATAGCTGGGGCATAGTAATCTGGGTTTACTATGCCTCAGTTTGAGAATGAACAGGAAGCTTTGTACAGAGCTATTCCTGTTCACTCATTCTGTGCAGCTGAGGCTGCACAGAATGAATGAACAGGAATAGCTCTGTTCTCACTTCCTTTCTTTGTCTCAAAAGTGAGACATCAGGAGTCTGTTTAGACCCCCGATATTTCACCAAAGCCCCCCAATGGGGGTCCTAAAAAATACATGTAAAAAGTAATAAAAAATACAATTGTAAATAAAAAAAATACAATAAGATGTAAAAAAAAAAATAGTAGAAAAAAAAACTACTGACAGTGGCGGAACCAACAGGGTGGCAAAGATCGCGCTTGCGACCGGGCTCTGGCACCACCACTGTTAGGGAACCCCAATACGGAAGGAAGGTGGCCTGCTGCGGGACCGTAATAAAGGGTCTCAATATGTAAGTAAAGGGCCCCGGGACCAGTGGGAAGGGCCCTGGTCGAGGGCCCTTCATGGTTTCTTGCACCGGGGCCCTGAAGGTTCTAGTTACGCCTCTGTCTTACACAGTTGTTGTTTTTGAGTGAAACTCAAAATCTGGAAAGCTAACAAGACATGACAATATATGGTAGTTTTTTCATTTTCGGGTCCATTTACACAAATACTGCTTTGATTTATTATAAACACCACAGGCCAATTACCATCATTAGTGCACAGATAAGCAACAAGAGAACATTACATTATATAAAATGCATAGAATACCATGGAACAATCCTACCGCCATTAACATGATGAGAAAAAATATACTAAAATGGGCCATTAGAACAAAGAATGAACCTTGTAAATAGAGCAGTCTATCAAATCCCCACAGAAAATATAGCACATGAGAAAGATGGACTGAGCTCCATTGAAACATTGACAATAAAACGCTGTTGCTTTGATTTATCTCCGCTGCAAGACCTCTGAGCACCTCTATACCTGTTTTGGATCTGTAATAAAATATAACAATGTCGTTTTTTTTTTGTTTTTTTTTAAATCAGTTTGCTAATAAGCCTTCAAGTGAACAGAATTCCCCGATGGCGTTTTTTTTTTTTGATTAATTACCACTTGGACACCACTGATGTCTGTCCTTTCCATTCACCAAGTACAGAATATAGCTCATTATTCAAATTGTGACACGCACATTATTTCCTGACCTTTACAACTGGCAGAATGGCTGGGTGAGAATATGTTCTGGGGTCTCACGTCCAGGAAAGATGCAAACAATCCTGGAGACTACAGTGAGGGATTCTTCGTTACCATAGAGATTCCATACCTTCCCATTAAACATTGTCAGACGTTGTAAAAATAAAAAAAAAATAAAAAATCCTTACTCTGGTATTACTATACATATTTACAGCAAAATATAAATAGATAGCAATGAGGGCTACCTATCCTACTGACACATATACAACAGAGAACCTCCATAAAGCAGTACATGCCTGACACTCTGCACAAAGTCTTACAAACCTGTTTAGAGTACTCCTCTTTGGGGTAGGAATCATAGGCTAAGTTTGAAGCCAGCAACTCCAAACCAAGGTCGTTGCATGCCACTAAATGGCACAAAGAGGTTGGAACTAAAGCTACTGTAGTGAAATGCCACTATGCTGCAGTTCCTCAACTAACCACCAAGGGGCAGACAAACACCACAGACTTTACTGCTATGCTATGTACTGTACTCTGGTGGATCGTCAGAGTAATAATACTGACTTAATCTATTCCAGGAATCGTCCCTTGTCAATTCCTTCTTCTTACTACACCCTTGGTTTGGCTGGATGTGAAAAAATAACTCCCTTTATCTAGTTCTTTTTCTGAATTAGAATAACATTAAAACCAAACACAAATCGCACAAATGTCTCCAGTTACTGTATTTTTTTTTTTAATCCAGCTATTGTCATTGCCTTAATAAATTTTCATTAATCTGCCGTGCATTTCAGAAACTTTAAAGTACCAATCCATTCCAATTTGTAAACACAGATCTTAAAGTGGTTGTAAACCCTTTACAACCACTTTTTGCTACAGGTAAGCCTATAATAAGGCTTACCTGTAGCTACCCTGGACATCTCCTAAACCTGCATGGTTTAGGAGATATCCCCTGTATTTGCATGTGCCGACGTCATCTGCGGCACATGCAAATACAGGAGATATCCCCTGTATATGCATACTAGCTCATTATGCCATTGTCTTGCAGGTTTTTTTTTTGTTTTTTGTTTTGTTTTTTTCTAAGGTTTACAACCACTTTAACAGGAGTGCTGATTGTCACTTTAAACAAGCTGCTAGCAGGCTTTAGCACTACTGGAAGCTTATTGAAAACCTGCTGGCAACTTGTTTAGATTGACAATCCGCACTTCCATTAGGATCCGTGTGTAACAAATGACACAGCAGGGGAGATTCGGCACACCAGCATTGTGTATGGCATATATATATATATATATATATATATATATGCCTTCTTTTTTTTTTTCGTTCAGCCCACTGGGTTGGATGAAAAAAAAAAAGGTACAATGTGTATATACAAGCTGAAAGCCATGTGAAACAGGCCATAGAAAATTTTAATGCATCTATCAAGATCTTAGTTAATGATTAGTCTACCTACTCTAGTTTACAAGCTAGCAGGAACTAGGAGGAAAAGGCCATCTTAAGGGTATGAAGGTACTCATCAATATATGTCTTATACAATTATAAAATATGTCCATAAGAACATAAGTCAAGGAACACTTACCACTAACAGTGGATATGGTGCTAAATGCTTAAATGTAAAAGTTTAATGCCAATATTCTCAGAACCAATCTCTCCATAATAGGGACTGGTAAAGCAGACATACATACAGTAGATCAGGGGCAGCCTGTCCATTAAGGGCGCATGGGCGCCCTTAATAGATAGCATGAATCTATCCAGGGCCGCCGCCGCCACCCCCTATTCATGCATCCGGCCCCTTTCAGGATGCCAGGCGCATCAATTACAGTGGCAGAGGTGTTTTTTTTCTGAAGCACCTGATTAGAGTCATAGTCACTAATAGGCTTCAAAATAAGGTGGACTCGGAGCGCAGAGCATTGCACTCAAAGCCCACCCTGGTGTGTTAGAAAAGCAAATTAATATTAGTTTTTCTAACACTGAATCGTCTCTCCGCCAATCAGGAAGCGCGGGTCTGATACCCGTCACCTGACCCGTCACAGTGGCTGCAATTGATGGGCACAGTGAGGCTGCAATTGATGGGCACGGTGAGGTTGCAATTGATGGGAACAGTGAGGCTGTAATTGATGGGCACAGTGAGGCTGATGGTTGATGTTTTTTTTAGTATTTATCTGAATTTTTCAGTTTGTTTGCGCCCCCCCAAAAATTTTGAATAGTGGATACAGTGTGCATCAGAAGACAGCAGAGTGCACAATGCTGAACACCTTTTCCCGAAAAAGTCTGCTAATTTCTCCCCCCAAAAACCCCAGTGTACACCTCATGGACTTGGACTTATGAGGTGCAGTTTAAACTGGGAGAAAATATTTTGTATAAATATCCTTTCGCATTTGAAAAATATGTATGTTGGTTCTTATAAGCTACGTATGTCAATGAAAAGCAAATGCAAAAATGTCTCACCGCTGTATGATACCGTAATACAGATAAAATCTATTGAAGCAAAAATTAGCTAAACCTCTATGAGGAATTATGTATTTTATTTATTACAAAAGCAAACAAGGAATGTGGCAAATGCACTACTACTTTCGGAGTTATCCTAAATTTTTATAAATATATATATATATTGTGTATACACACTCACACACATTTCTTTCCTATAAGGAGAAAGAGATAAAAAGAGATGTTGTGCTAGAAATGAGTCTGTGATGTGAAATCATTCACTAATGTAGGCCATGTCAATCCATCTTCACAGAACACACTATTTATTTTACTGGTCAGACACCTTTTGTAAGGTCATCCAGTATGCAAATAAAAATACTGAGGATCTAATCAAATATGCCTTCCATAGAACTCTCCCTTTCAGCTGAGTAGTAAAAGCATTTAAAGCAGAACTTTACCCATAACAACGTGATAAAAAATAATGTTCTTTAGCAAGTGTGGCAGTAGGACCCTGTGCTACCTGGAAGATTGCTGGTTTACGCCAGATTTTGGAGAGAAAGGCACGCTGATTGCACAGCTGTGTGCTGGGCTATTTAATTGTGACCTGACTATGGCTCAGGGTTCCACCCAACAGACAGGAAGTCTGTGCATGGGAGTCAGGTGGGCTCCCATTCCTCTGAGAGGAGTCAGAAGCTGCAGGAGGCAGACGTACTTGGTGACAGAGCAGCAGGAGTAAGCTAGGAGAGAGCTTCACTCTAGGAAACTCTTTTGGGTCTGAGGAGCAGACCTAAGGCCTAGGCTAAAGGCCGGAATCAGTCATATGGCAAGAATGTACGCCAGGAGGCTAAAGTATTGAGTGTGCAAGATACAGTAATGGTGGAACCCCCTGCGTGGGCTACTGATGTCTTTGTGAACTTTTCCGTGCTTTTAAATAAAAGTGGGCTACCAGGCCCTTAAAAATACAGTTGTGTACTGGAGTACTCACTGACAACGCACCTACCATTTGAGTCTGATACCCCAATCTTACATATGGTGGAGAATGCGGGCAGATTTGGAAGAGTTCCAGATCCTCGCATACCAAAAACAGTGAGTAGCAAGAAACTGTGTTTTGCAGCAATGCTGTGAGGAGCGGCTCATGTGAACCAGTGGAGTCTGCATGTGAAAGTGTGCTGTTTGCAAGTCTTAAAGAGACGGTACGCAAAATTTTCCTGTGTTAAAAGGAACTGTGTTAAAAAGCGTTGTGTGCCTGACTGCAGAGATGGGGCGGTCAAAGCGCAAAAAGGAAGCGATGTTTGCTGAGATGAGAGACAGAACCTTGTGGCTGGAGGGGTTGTTACCGACAGAACAAGCCCCAGACTGGTGCAAGATGCATTTGGCCGCACTGGAGCAAAGGAAAAAGGAAAGCAAGCCGTCCTTTAGTGCAAAGAGTGAGCAGATGGGTGCGGTTGTCCATGGCAACAAAGCAGAAATCCATACAGCTGACTTCATACGGCCTATGCTGCCTTCTGAACATGTTATAGACTTTTTGGATGATTTTGCGATGATTGCTTCCTACAGAGGATGGCCTAAAAGTCGCTGGGTTGAGTTGGTGCAACCTTTTTTGATGGAGGAGTACCAAGAGGTGTACCGCGGGATGTATCATAACCGAGATGACTACGACAATTTCCTAGGAGCAATCCAATCTAGAGAGCGCTGGAAAAGATCAACAGGGAGAAAGTGGTCTCCCATGGCAACCGGAGAAAGTCTGTTTGCAGAAAAGAGGAGCTACAGCGGAGATGTGGCTCAAATTCTAAATGAAGAGGTTTGTGCAAAAGTGTCTGTTGTCACCCCTGGCAACCGTGAAGGAAATTTTGTTCAGCCTGCAGGGGGTGATGGAGAGCACAAGAAATCAATGGTTTCAAGTTATGGCTGCTTGTGTGAAGTGGTCAGCCCAGAGAAGAGGGCACCGTATCCAGCATCCTGCAAGGGGTATGACCATATGTGTAAGTCTGCTGTTACCCCTGGCAACAGAAAACCTGTTTGGCCTGCAGGGGATGTTGGAAAATCCAAGAAAGATGCAATGTTGCCCTGTGTCCATGTGGGGGCATTAGCTTGTGAGAGCACAGCAAAGAAGGGACAACGCCCTCAATTGAAGCTTTCAACACCTTCCAAATGTAATGGTAAGACTGTTGCAGTTACAAATGTGAGAGAGACTGGTTATGGGACTATTCCCTGTGAAGTGGGAATAAGTCCAGTGAGAAAAATTGCTTTCAGAGACTTGCAAGTGAATACCCTGTGTAGTAACAAAGCCCAGTTTGAAGCTGAACCTACAGCAAGCTTGAGGACTGGTAAGGACTTGTCTTCAGGCAGTGTATTGTTTAGCAGGAAGACAAGTGGTAAAAATGAAGATATGTTGCTTGCTAATGCAATTAAAAATGTGATATTGCATCCAGAAATGTCAGGGGTGATCACTGAGAAATGTGTGCCGTTGCCCCTAGCAACCATGGCAGGTGTAGCAGAGGTGTCCCTGGAGACCGCCCAGGAGCTCATGGTGTCTGAGCTCAGAGTTTCCCAGGACAACTGTGTCGCCGCCCCGACTGACAAGTGTGTTTCACATGAGGTGAAAAGCAATGTACTAAATATCCTACAATATCAAACTGATAATGTGATAACACAGCCTATACAAGGCAGGAAGGTTGATAATGATGATGTTGAAAAGTGTATTACTGACAATGTTGATGGTTTGGTGTCTCCCATGGTAACCACAGGCAGTGCAGCAGAGTTGTCCCAGGAAATCTCAGGAGGACTCCCTGTGTGGGAGCCGACGGGGCTCCCGGACAGCTCTGATACTGCTCAGGTGGAAAATGATGGGAAAATAGCTCAAATGAGGGAGTATGTATTATCACAATCTGATGTGGTTGACAGTGACTGGTGCAGATTGTCTGCTGCTAAACCACTCTGTCCACCTGTGTCTCCATGGGCAGAGGGAGCCGTACTACAGAGTGCTGATGACTGGAGCACAGACAGGATAGACTGGGATAGTCTCGCCATTAAGGTGATAGCGTGGTGGAAAGAAATTTCTGAAGGTAATAGTAGGCTGGACACTATTGCTGCTGTGACAAATGGAGAGGCTGCAAAGCCAGTAGACACAGGTGTGTTGGCTGTTGCAGAACTTAACCCCCTCCAGGCGGAAGGATCGGAAAAGGGCGCATATATAGCAGAAGTTTTGTCCACAGCAAAAGAGATGAGTAATGTTGAGTGTCAGGATGATGGGATAATAGATAGGGACTTGGAAGGGCTCAGTGTTGCTGAAAATGAGACGATGAGTGTGACACATGCATTTAGCGGTGCTCATGGGGAGCCGCAAGTTTTGTCAGTGGCCTCTGAGGTGGAAGTCTCTTTGAGTGTCTCGGCCTCTCAAGCCTTAGCAAATGAGCCCCTCCACGTTGTTAGTAAGCGAAAAGTCCCTAGAGTTCTGTGTTTAGATGTGGCATGTCTAGAAATAACTGAGATGTTGTTGGAATTGGTGAAAACCTTTCCGCTGTATACCTGCATGTATCCACCACAGATGGGCGACCTGGTACTGCGTAGTACCAATCAGTGGAGACACGTGGTACAGGCGATGTTAAGCAATGTTGATAAAAATTGGTTACTGCAATGTTGGTTACTTTTGCGGAAAGTGGTCTCGCAGTTCTCTGCGAGAGTGCTTCCAGCGACAGTTATGTGCGGAAGGCGTTCAGGGGAACTGCTAGAGGAATCAAAAATGATAGACATAGTGGAAGTCTCTCCGTATGCTGGTGTGATGAGGTGCATTCCTGTTGGTGCGGTCCGAGGTGCAGCTGAGCAGTGGTTGGTACATGGCACTTGTGCTGTCTCACCCGCTAGACCTCATGTAAAGGAAGGGCCCGGAAAAGACGCGGCAGTAGTGGGAATTCAATCCATCACTCGCAGGGAGGTGCAGTTTGAGGTACCCGGAGACACTTTGACAGGAAATGACAGTGTTGGTAACTGTAATAAAAAAGTGTATGAGAAGCACTGTAGAGCACTGTCAGACAGCTCAGAGGTATTGGTTGAGGTACCAATGGACACAGAAATAGTTAAAGAGATTGGTGTGGAAAAATGTGCGTTGGTAGGACAGTCGCTATTGGAGTGTTGGACAACAGGGAGCGATGTGAAACTGCGGGAATGTCCCATAGGGAGTAACTGCTTGCCTGTAGATGGTCCCTCCCTAGACACTGTCTTAGCAAACAAGGTGACAAGAGGTCTTGATGATAATAATATTGAGTTGAATAACCCCTTGTGGAATATTGCTATTGAGGTTAAACAGAAGTATGTGGTGTTGATCTCAGATGATTTGGTTGCCAAGGGTAACCACACAGGGGTCAGTGAACCTGATAAACGGATGTTGTTGGTTAGTGTTGCATCAGGTAGTGAGAGGGGTCAGTCCCTGACAGATTTCATGGAAGTGGGTCCCCAACAGTCCCAGGAGAGTAGGTCTGTGGGAGGAAAAAGGAGGATCCCGTGGCCAGAAGGTGGAGGGGATAGAGAGATTAGTGGGAGCCCACGGTTCAGGAAGAAGTGCTGGTGGAAGCACACCCGGAAGAAGATGTGGGTGGAGTGCCCCTTTAGAGAAAAGGTTGGGCAGATTAGGACTCCTACTGCTGATAGTTGGCACAGAGGTGCCAAGGTGAAGTGCTGGTGGAAACATACCCGGAAAAAGAAATGGGCCTACGCAGCTAATGGCCATCACAGAGGTGTCCCATCCATGGTGACGGGTTTATGTGTTCCTCCCTCCGGTTCGAAACAAGGGGGGAGGATATGTGGCAGTAGGACCCTGTGCTACCTGGAAGATTGCTGGTTTACGCCAGATTTTGGAGAGAAAGGCACGCTGATTGCACAGCTGTGTGCTGGGCTATTTAATTGTGACCTGACTATGGCTCAGGGTTCCACCCAACAGACAGGAAGTCTGTGCATGGGAGTCAGGTGGGCTCCCATTCCTCTGAGAGGAGTCAGAAGCTGCAGGAGGCAGACGTACTTGGTGACAGAGCAGCAGGAGTAAGCTAGGAGAGAGCTTCACTCTAGGAAACTCTTTTGGGTCTGAGGAGCAGACCTAAGGCCTAGGCTAAAGGCCGGAATCAGTCATATGGCAAGAATGTACGCCAGGAGGCTAAAGTATTGAGTGTGCAAGATACAGTAATGGTGGAACCCCCTGCGTGGGCTACTGATGTCTTTGTGAACTTTTCCGTGCTTTTAAATAAAAGTGGGCTACCAGGCCCTTAAAAATACAGTTGTGTACTGGAGTACTCACTGACAACGCACCTACCATTTGAGTCTGATACCCCAATCTTACACAAGGAACATATATTCCACATTAATAATTATGCTACCAAAATAAGTGTGCTGTAAATTGCGTCCAGCATTGTTCCAGTTTCTTCTTTACGGAGGTTGTCATTTTGCTGAAGCCCAGAGCCCCTGAACAGCAGTAAGTACTGGAACTAAACCCATTGATTTAACGGTTTCGGAAAACAGTTACAATCCTGAAATATCAGGACTGCTAACGGTCACATTTGCTTTGGTCCTCAACCAAACTGTCAAACCATCAAATGGCTGGTGTCATAACTGATCACATGCATCACCATGGCAGTTGCAGATCAAACAGAAGCAGCTTTCTTGGCTGTAAAGGATAGGAGGGTCTAAGTCCTTTTAAGACTGTCAGTAGATTGGCTTCCACAAATCTGGCAGTGCCTAAATATGCCTAAAAATGGAGTGCAACTGAGCATGTGCAGAGTAGGGTGAGACAGTGTATTACTGGATTTTAAATAGTATAGACACTTATTTATAGCTATACCTGCAAAAGGGGCCACCCTTAAGGGTACTTTCACACTGGGGCAGCGGGTCCGTTAGTGGTAAAGCGCCGCTAGTTTTAGCGGCATTTTCAGCCGCTAGTGGGGCGCTTTTAACCCCCGCTAGCGGCAGAAGAAGAGGTTAATAGCACCCATGTTGCGGCACTTCCGAAATGCTTTTCAGGCTCTTCGGTAGTGCTGCCCATTCGTTCCAATGGGTAGGGGCCCCAAAGATGCTGCTTGTGGGACTTTTTTCCCGTCCCGCAAGAGCACCACCCCAGTGTGAAAGCACTCGGCTTTCACACTGGGGAGGCATGAGAGGCAGTTTTCAGGCGCTTTATAGGCGCTATTTTTAGTGCTACAACGCCTGAAAACTGCCAGTGTGACAGGGGTCTTAAGTAATCTAGTAGGACCTAAAGTTTTGGATAGAGTGGAGATTAACGAAATTCACCCTTCTCTACATGTCCTGTTTACCATCATCATTGAAAGTGAACGTAACAGAAAATCCCAATTTTGGGTTGTCCCCCAGAAAAGTAATAGAGGGTAATTCTTCCAACGGGGACACTAGTTCTGGTGATCTGGGGGTCCCCAAGAGATTCCCAGGTTATAGGACATGTGACATGGGACAAGTGAAGGGACAAACTCCAGCATGGATCTTTATTACCCCCCCCCCCAAATAATTTATTCTTTTTTCAGAAATCTTTTCTTTAACCACTTAAGAACCGGAAAGATTTACCCCCTTAATGACCAGGCCATTTTTTGGGATATTGCACTGCGTCGCTTTAACTGACAATTGCGCGGTCGTGTGACACTGTACCCAAACAAAATTTATGTCCTTTTTTTTCCCACAAATAGAGCTTTCTTTTGGTGGTATTTGATCACCTCTGTGGTGATTATTTCTATAAACAAAAAAAAAGAGCGACAAGAATTGAGAAGTGAAATTGAAACTGAAAAAAAAGCAACATTTTTTACTTTTTGCTATAATAAACATTGTGGCCGCCGGTGACGCGCACTGGCACCGCTCTCGAGCCCACTGTATCCATTGCACGAACCGACGTACAGCTACGGCGATTCGCGCAATAGAGCCAACCTGCCACGGTATAATGATGACGGCTGGTCGGCAAGTGGTTAATTTTACCTGGTGATCCTGTCAGTAACACACTTCCTGTCCTAGGGTGAAGCTCACTGGAGCACAGTGGGGTTGATTTACTAAAACTGGAGCACTCAGAATCTGGTGTAGCTGTGCACGGTAGCCAATCAGCTTCTAACATCAGCGTGTTCAATGAAGCTTTGGAAATATAAAAAAGACAGCAATAAAAACTGATAGGAGTTCTAATCCCTCTCCACTCTTTTCAAAACGAAAATAAAATTTTTTATCATTAGTTATACTTTAATGCAGCTTCAGGGACCAAAGCTGACAGCTGAGTATCACTACTCTAGGTCTTTGTTACTGTACATTGTAATCCTTTTCCTCTTTCATTGCAAAATAATTCAAAACAGAAGAAGTTCATCTGCACAAGCCTTTTAAAATCCTCAACTATATACCTCAACTTCCTTCCTCAGTAATCACAGAAAGTGGTTACTTACGCCTTATGGATTAAAATGAAATAGATGCCAGCAGTCATTGAAATGTAGAGCTCTTCAATAAAAAAAAAAAAAATGACGAAGGCAACCATAAATCAGCCCAAAGTATAAATGCTGGCAGGGGAGGCACATTGATTTATGTAAATGTAAATCAGGGGTGTTGAACAGAAAACAAATTTCAATATTGCGTGCTGTGACCTTGTAAACACATACTGTATAAAGATTTGGACCACTAAGGCAATCCTATTGGCCATTTTAAACTTTGTATTCTTTTTGCAGGGTTAATAAACACCAAAGATGTACAAGACTATGAATACATGGCTACAAAATTAACATCTTTCAAAACAGAAGGAAAGAATTGAGAAGTGAAAGGAGGATTTTTTTTTATACTGTATACCGTTTTTTTACTACCTTGCTTTATGCATTTACATGTGATGTAGCCTCCAACAAGTTTAGAATAAAAATGACTTTAAAAACCACTTCAGCTTTGGAAGGTTTTACCCCCTTCATGACCAGGCCTTTTTTTTTGCTATTCAGCACTGCGCTACTTTGCTTGGTCATGCAACACTGTACCCAAACAAAATTTCTATCATTTTTTCACAAAAATAGAGTTTTCTTTTGGTGGTATTTGATCACCACTGTGTTTTTAATTGTTTGCAATATAAACGAAAAAAGACAAAAAATTAGGAAAAAAATATATATATATTTTTTACTTTCCGCTATAAAACATATCCAATAAAAAAATGTAAAAAAAATCAAATTTCTTTTGAAATGTATTCTGCTACATGTTTTTGATTTTAAGAGATCCCAAAAAGTGTATATTGATTGGTTGGTGTGAAAGTTATAGTGCCTACACACTATGGTATATATACTGGAATTTGTATTTTCTTTATACTACTAATGGCGGCAATCAACAATTTATAATTGGATTGCAGTGGCCAATCTGACACAAACTGATGCTGGGGGAACTAACTACCACTGTCATCACCCGTGACATTAAAGGGGCTGTAAAGGCAGAAGGTTTTTTTATCTTTATGCATTCTATGCATAAAGATAAAAAACCTTCTGTGTGCAGCAGCCCCCCTCAGTCCCCCCTAATACTTACCTGAGGCAGCCATTGGCTCCCACTGCTGTCAATTAAAGTCAGTCAGCCAATGAGGAGAGAGGGGGGGGGGGAGGGCCATGCCAGGGCTCAGTGTCTGAATGGACACAGGAAGCTGTGGCTCAGCTCGGGTGCCCCCATAGCAAGCTGCTTGCTGTGGGGGCACTCAACAGGAGGGAGGAGCCAGGAGCACCGAAGAGGGACCTGAGAAGAGGAGGATCCAGGCTGCTCTATGCAAAACCACTACACAGAGCAGGTAAGTATAACATGTTTGTTATTTTTAAAGGAAAAAAAAAAACAAGACTTTAGTATTACTTTAATATAGTGATTAGTGCTAATACTATACACTGTCATTCTACTAATGACACTGGCTGGGAAGGTGTTAACATCTAGGGCGATCAAGGGGTTAACTATGCACCTAACTATATGTAATGTGTGTACAGTGTGCAGCTTTTACTAAGGGATCTCTCAGTTTCTCATAAGAAACTGACAGATCACTCGCTCTAAACAGAACTCTGTGTTGTTTACCAACACAAGAGCTCTGGGCTGTGATTGCACACAGCCGATCCACAGGCACCGGGCTAGAATCATTGGCCAGGACTTGCTGATAGGCTCCTGCTGCGTGCAATCGCAGCGGATGCCAGCCAGGGGGTGCGTTTGTGTGCGCCCTAAGCCCGGAAGTATGTAGCGACGTACAGGTACGTCACTTTGCCTACAGTGGCCACTTGTCTGCAGTACATTGTGGTTAAAAAACAAGCAATGATGGATTTAACCATCTGCCAACCATACACAGTAAGTGTACTGCGAGAGGGCGGTAGGCACGGGCATAATCATGTATGTGACTGCCTTTTTCTGGGTTTGGGGCACAGCACAAGTTTGGCAGCAGATTTCAGCCAACAATTTTGGCTGAAACCTGCTGATCAGCTGTGTCCAATCACACACATAGAGTTCTTTGTTTACAAAAACACAGAACTCAGTGGTCTGGCTGCTTCTTCCCCCTGAAAAGCAGCGAGAAAAAACAGCCAGATCAGAAAGTAAAAGCAGCACACATTACACATCGTTAACCACTTCAGCACCGGAAGATTTGGCTGCTCAATGACCAGAGCACTTTTTATAATTTGGCATTGCGCCGTTTAACTGGTAATTGCGGGGTCATGCAATGCTGTACCCAAACAAAATGTGCATCCTTTTTTTACCCACAAATAGAGCTTTCTTTTGATTTCATTTGATTGCCTCTGCGATTTTTTTTTTTTTGTGCGAAGTAAGTGGAAAAAGATTGAAAATTTTGAAAAAAATTATATTTTCTACATTTTGTTATTAAAAAAATCCAATAAACTCAATTTTAGTCATACATTTAGGCCAAAATGTATTCAGCCACATGTCTTTGGTAAAAAAAATGTCAATCAGCGTATATTTATTGGTTTGTGCAAAAGTTATAGCGTCTACAAATTAGGATACATTTTCTGGAATTTACGCAGCTTTTAGTTTATGAGTGCCTATCTCATTTCTTGAGGTGCTAAAATGGCAAGGCAGTACAACCCCCCCCCCCCCCCAAATGTTGGAAAGTAGACACCCCAAGGAAATTGCTGAGAGGCATGTTGAGCCCATTGAATATTTTATTTTTTTGTCACAAGTGATTGAAAAATGAAAAAAAATAAATAAAATTACACAAAGTTGTCACTAAATGATATATTGTTCACACATGCCATGGTTATATGTGGAATTACACCCCAAAATAAATTCTGCTGCTTCTCCTGAGTATGGGGATACCTCATGTGTGAGACTTTTTGGGAGCCACAGGACCCCAAAAACCAATCACCGCCTTCAGGATTTCTAAGGGCGTAAATTTTTATTTCACTCCTCACTACCTACCACAGTTTTGAAGGCCATAAAATGCCAAGATAACACAAAACCCCTCCAAATGACCCCATTTTGGAAAGTAGACACCCCGAGCTATTTGGTGAGAGGCATGATGAGTCCATGGAATATTTTATATTTTGCCACAAGTTGCGGGAAATTTCGGGAAAGTTTTGGGTGATGGCCATCTCATCTTTCGAGACCCTGTGTAAGTCTGCTCTAGGACTGTGCAATGCTGTACCCTACGCTAATACTTCACTAGTGTGTGGTAGCGTTCGAAACATTCACCAATGCAAAGAACAGGTTGGTCAGGACAGGAGGGACAATAAAAGCGGCTTTCTACAGACACAACATCTTCTTTGGGGATTTCTTTGTTTAGGGGTACCAGGGAGGACATACAGAAAATGCCTCTCAGGCAGCAAGCTCACTGCATTTGGATTGGGAAGTTGGGCCACAGCACCGTCTGGAAACAGAAGGGCTCTGATGATCTCTTCCTGGAATTTAAGGAAGGATCCAATTCATCCTGAAGCTTTGTATAGCACATAAGCATTCAGCAGAGCCAATTGGAATAAATACAGTATACAGACACTTTTCTATACCAGCGTCTGGCCTTATGGGCAATTAGGTACGGCGCCAACAACTGGTCGTTGAGGTCCACCCCTCCTATATTAAGGTTATATTCGTGGACACAGAGGGGTTTCTCCACAACACCAGTCGCTGTTTGAATTTGGACCGCCGTGTCTGCGTGAAGGGAGGACAGAACGAAAACATTCTTATTATCCCTCCACTTCACTGCGAGCAAATTATTACACTTGAAGCAGGCTCTCTCCCACAGCCTACGACGGGAATCTACAAACCGCTGGGGAAAGCCCTGTCGATTAGATCGCGCGGTGCCACATGCTCCAATTCCATGATCAAACAAATAACTAAAAAGTGGCACGCTTGTGTAATAATTGTTCACATACAAGTGTTACCCCTTTCTGAATAATAGTGACACCAAGTCCCACACAATCTTACCAGCGCTCCCCATGAAACATTGGGAAGAGGGAGGGGGACTCGCAAGTATACCACTAATATTCCCTCAAATTCATTAGACGACCAATGTTAAATCCTTTACCCGTTTGGAATTTGTTGCTGTAACCATAAGCATATAAGTAAAAAGGAAAAAAGGGGAAGGGGGGATTTAGCCCAATAGGGGCGGGCTAAAAAAGGGGGTTACAATTAGCAACAAGTATCAATCGTAGGATTATACAAAAAACAACTTTATTTCTATTATAGTTGTGAAAGTTAATACAAGATAATTATTAAAGTGCAGTATGTTAAAACTGATTGATTTCAATTAGACATAGAACACAATGTTCACAGACAATTATGACATACAGGACAAACATAAAACGATACATATACCACTGGCCAAGTCCGGACGTATTGTTTTCGTCCACTGCCACCATGTTCAAAAATATCAATCTAAATAGTTGGAATGGGATAAAATATGTTCCCTATGTTAACAATTATTAGATGGTCAGCTGTGGGCTAATTCAATTAGGGAGTGGGGAGAGAGCGCTCCATATGTAGTCTGGGCAGTTTTCCGGCTCTACGTAACTATCTCTTCTCTCGTAAACCATAAAATTACATGTATAGCCTGTGGCCCTGTCACAGAGCTTATACATCTTGCCCCTATATCTGGCACGCTTGCTGGGAATATACTGTTTGAATGACAAGTGACCAGAAAACTTAATCAGGGACTCATCAACGCAGACAACTTGATGGGGAGTAAACAAGGCTGCAAACTGCTGGTTGAAGTGGTTTACGAGGGGCCGAATTTTGTAGGGCCGATCGTATTCAGGGTCACCCCGAGGATGACAGAGTTCATTGTCATTGAAATGCATGAACCGCAAGATCTGCTCATATCGTGTCCTGGTCATGGAGGCAGAGAAAAAGGGCATATGGTGAATTGGGTCAGTGGACCAATATGACCACAACTTACTTTTTTTTTAGCTATGCCCATGTGGAGGGATAGGCCCAGGAAGGTCTTAAATTTGGAGACCGTAATAGGTCCAATCTCTGGGAAGGGTCAACTGGGAATTAGTGGCAATGAATTGACCAGCGTACAAATTGCTTTGGTCCACTATACATCTATAGAGATCTTCTATGAAAAACAGCAAATAAAAATCCAGTGACGTAAAATCAACTGTTTCCAACTGAATTCCCGATTGGCCAGTGAATGGGGGAAGTATGGGTGCTGCAGAAGTGATTGGCAAATGCATCAGGAAGGGCACTATGCATGGACGGGACTGTCTTTGTCTTCTTGGTGGCTGCGGGACACTAGTTGTGCTAGCCACCTCACCAGCTTGAACTGGAATTATGGGACTCGTCACGTCACCAAGTGTTACTGCAGTGCTGGATCTACGACCAGGATGTACTAGGCCGCTGGTGATTGCCAGTTCACCAGAAGGATGAGCGGCACTAGTACTGGCTCTCTCCTTTATACGAGAGCCCTGCGGTTCTTGCACCTCAACAACAGCAGAAGAACAGGGTCGGGTACGCCTGACCTTTGCCGGGACCACCACTCCGTCATCAGAGCTATCTGTCAGGGTGCCGCTGCTGTCTACAGGTTCGTATTCTGAGCCTGAATCTGACAGATGGGTGACTTCCTCTTCACTTTCATCTGTCATGCTCAGAAACGTATAGGCCTCTTCACTAGTGTACCTTTGATTGGATATTTTGGCCTCTAAATTTACTGGTACATTAGTGCGACTCACAGGAAAAAAAGAGCACCTGACTGTCAGCAACTGCTTGAAATGCTACCAAAAAAAACTGTTAGCGTTCGCAGGGATCAGGCCTGACTCTGCGAATGCTGCAGTTATGTTTTGTAAGTGACAGTGATCAATTGCTACTGCACGTGGGTGGGCTGGGGTGAGGGGCTAAACACAGGTGCTAGCAGGTATCTGGGCTGATCCCGCTAACACTGCGTTTTTGGGAACCCTAAACTACTAGGGATGCTAATATAGTTCTGATCAGATCAAAGATATCGATCCGTTCAGACACTATACTACTAAGGGAGGTGTATGGTGCGTGCGTGGGTGTTAACGCTACTGGCACTAATCTGACGATGCCTGGGGCGACGCAGACCCTAACTGACACTAAAAACTGATGTCACCCGCCCGGTGATCAGGGGGTTAAACCTTTATTGGGTAATTCATGGCGGGTGCCCTAACGCTATAAAAAACAAACAAATTAACCAGTGTCACCCGTAACACTAATACGGTGATCACTGGTGATCAAGGGGTTAAACCTTTATCAGATGGGTTTAGGTGGTCCCTAGACCTATCTGGGGCTAATACTAAGTACCCTAACGCTGATTAGTGTCACAAATTACACCAGTACAGTGATCAAAGAAAAATATGAAACAAATGCGATCGTCGCGGCCGCTGTAAGATAACATCGCCTCGCCCACGCGTGCCATTCTGCCGCAGTAAAACTGCAGAGGCTGGTCAGGAAGCAGTTAAGCACACAGTTAAACCCTTGATTGCCCCTAGATGCTAACCCCTTCCCAGCCAGTGTCATTACTACAGTGTGCAGTATTATCACTGATCATTGAATTAGTGTCATTGGCGATTTCAGTGTTAGTTAGTGACTCTCTCAGCCAGTCATGTCTATTAGTCCCACTATAAGTCACTGATCACCGCCATTATTAGTATAGCATCTATAGTTGCGTAATTTCCAGTATATATACTATAGTTTGTAGACTCTATAACTTTCACACAAACCAATTAATACACTTAATGGATTTTTTTTTAAAACCAGAGACATAGAATACATTTTAGCCTACATTTATAAAGAAATGTTTTATTTTATTTTATTTTATTTTTTATTGGATATGTTTTTAAACAGAAAGTAGAAAATATAGTGTGTTTTTTTTCAAAATTGTCAGTCTATTTTTTACATAGTTACATAGTTGGTAGGGTTGAAAAAAGACACCAGTCCATCCAATAAAAAAAAAAACAGTGGTGATCAAATACCACCAAAAGAAAGCTCTATTTGCTCTAAATTAATTTGTGAAAAAAATGATCTAAATTTAATTTGCATACAGTGTTGCATGACTGAGCAGAAAGGAAATTCAGTCTGCTCACATAATTTGTAATAAAAACATCTTTGCCATTCTGAAGCTTCCACTTTGCATATTTTATATATAGTGTGATTCTGTACTTGCCAAATATACTTCAGAAATCTCCCTCCACTAAGTCTGGCTACAATCATTTTAACTGTGAGCAGCTGAAGCTGCTGCCTGTACACCTCCTGGATTTACACAGACACACACCTCCAGCTCTGTAGCCCTGCAGCTCTCATTGGCTCTTTTATGACTCATCCCCCCCTCCCTTCCTGGCAAACTCTTAGGAGAGTAAGAGAGAGAGCTGTACATGATGTCATAAGCCTAGGCTAATGACTAGACAAGAAAGAGGAAGTGGGCTGTATAAGCTATTTACTGGCAGGAAAAAATTATTTACTTTCAAAACTTAAAACGACAAGGGCAGAAGATTTATTAGATGGAAAGTTGAAAAAATGACTCAAGGTCCATTTTAAAGTAGCACAGTGCTAAATAGCAAACAATGCCCTGGTTATGAAGGGGGTAAAACATTTCCGGTGGTCAATTAGTTTATCCTCTGTTTTTCTTATTTTATTTATTTATTTTTATATATTTCATTTACTTATATAGCGCTGTCAATTTACGCAGCGCTTTACATATACATTGTAAATTCACATCAGTCCCTGCCCTCAAGGAGCTTACAACCTAAGGTCCCTAACTCACATTCATACATAGTAGGGCCAATTTTAAGGAAACCCACGCAGGCACAGGGAGAACATGCAAACTCCAGGCAGATGGTGTCGTGGTCGGGATTCGAACCAGTGACCCTTTTTGCTGCTAGGTGAAAGTCATAATGTAACATTTTCTTTGATAACATGCAGTATAGCTTTCAAACAGACAATTTCGGGAAAAGCACTAGCTATTGACATATGACCAAATCATGTTAAAAACAAACTGATGCATTGTTTAACTAACACCCTCTCTTTTTACTTTATTCTTGTCCTTTAGCCTTCCTAAAACAATTGTACATGTGAAAATGTTAAGCAATTGTAATTTTATGGAATCAAACTATATGGGCCTTTTTTTCGGAATAAAACTCTCCCACACTGAAAAAAAATGAACAATGTAAACGTGTTTTCTTTTTCAAGAGCTTCCTCCATTTATTCTTTGCAGAACAGGAATTAAAGTTTCTCCTAATAAATTAGCACGTAAAATAGTATTACACGCAGCTAAAATAGAAAAAAAAATTGGTGCAGGTTTAGTTTCAGGGTGCAGGCCTTGGGGATATCCAGCCCATAGTGACAACATGAAAGCAGGAATAGGTAGGCACACTTACCTGTGCCTCATTCCAGAGCAATTCATCTCCTTTGCATGTGGCTTTCAGGTTTATAGTGAAAGGACTAGCGGACATGTTGCTTGGTGCGTGAGAAGGCTGCTAAACCCCCTCTACCTCCTAAATGTCTTTAAAAGACTGTCACCATGCGCTCAGTGCACCTGTCTACACAAGCAGACATCAGTGCCTCCTGTGTTTCCAGAGCTCCTTTGCACCACCAGTCAACCTGCGTCTCTAGTGTTCCATGCACACCTGTTCTTCAGCACTCTAGCATTCTTGGTTCTCAGCATCCTCTGGTATCCCTGTGTTTCCAGTGACCTTTTTTCCAGGGTGCTTCCAGAAACTCCTGCACCTTTGTGCATACAGTAACGTTGCACCCCAGTGCTTCCAGAGACTCCTGCACCACTATGCATCCTGTGACCTCTTGCACCCCTGTGCTTCCATAGACTTCTGCAACCCTGTGCATTCAGTGATCCACGCACTGCAGTGCTCCCAAGGATCCAGAATATCAAACTCAGCTTATGCCTCCATGGGGGTGTCTGTGGACCACAAACTGGAAGCTGTCCTACTGCAAAATCCAATCATCCCTTGCAAGGTGCTCTGAAAAATACAAGGCAGCTCCTTAGATACTCCACCTTGGCTCTTGTTAGTACTCACACTTTCACTATAGATATAAACACCCAGACTCACCAGCATTCTGTGTTTCCTCAGCATCCAATGTCACTCCGTGCCTCCTCAGCACCCAATGTCACTCCATGTCTCCTCAGCACCCACTGTCACTCCATGTTTCCTCAGCATCCGCTGTCACTCCATGTCTCCTCAGCACCCGCTGTCACTCCATGTCTCCTCAGCACCCGCTGTCACTCCATGTTTCCTCAGCACCCGCTGTCACTCCATGTCTCCTCAGCACCCGCTGTCACTCCATGTCTCCTCAGCACCCGCTGTCACTCCATGTCTCCTCAGCACCCGCTGTCACTCCATGTCTCCTCAGCACCCGCTGTCACTCCATGTCTCCTCAGCACCCGCTGTCACTCCATGTCTCCTCAGCACCCGCTGTCACTCCATGTCTCCTCAGCATCGGCTGTCACTCCATGTCTCCTCAGCACCTGCTGTCACTCCATGTCTCCTCAGCACCCGCTGTCACTCCATGTCTCCTCAGCACCCACTGTCACTCCATGTCTCCTCAGCATCGGCTGTCACTCCATGTCTCCTCAGCACCCGCTGTCACTCCATGTCTCCTCAGCACCCGCTGTCACTCCATGTCTCCTCAGCACCCGCTGTCACTCCATGTCTCCTCAGCACCCGCTGTCACTCCATGTCTTCTCAGCACCAGCTGTCACTCCATGTCTCCTCAGCACCCGCTGTCACTCCATGTCTCCTCAGCATCCACTGTCACTCCATGTCTCCTCTGCATCCGCTGTCACTCCATGTCTCCTCAGCACCCGCTGTCACTCCATGTCTCCTCAGCACCTGCTGTTACTCCATGTCTCCTCAGCATCGGCTGTCACTCCATGTCTCCTCAGCACCCGCTGTCACTCCATGTCTCCTCAGCATCGGCTGTCACTCCATGTCTCCTCAGCACCCGCTGTCACTCCATGTCTCCTCAGCACCCGCTGTCACTCCATGTCTCCTCAGCACCCGCTGTCACTCCATGTCTCCTCAGTACCCGCTGTTACTCCATGTCTCCTCAGCATCGGCTGTCACTCCATGTCTCCTCAGCACCCGCTGTCACTCCATGTCTCCTCAGCACCAGCTGTCTCTCCATGTCTCCTTAGCACCGGCGGTCACTCCATGTCTCCTCAGCACCGGCGGTCACTCCATGTCTCCCCAGCACCTGCTGTCACTCCACGTCTCCTCAGCACCCACTGTGACTCCATGTCTCCTCAGCACCCGCTGTCCCTTCATGTCTCCTCAGCACCCATTGTCACTCCATGTCTCCTCAGCACCCGCTGTCACTCCATGTCTCTTCAGCATCGGCTGTCATTTCATGTCTCCTCAGCACCCGCTGTTACTCCATGTCTCCTCAGCACCCGCTGTCACTCCATGTCTAATCAGCACCTGCTGTCACTCTGTTTCTCCTCAGCACTCGCAGTCACTCTATGTCTCCTCAGCACCGGCGGTTACTCCATGTCTCCCCAGCACCTGCTGTCACTCCATGTCTCCTTAGCACCCATTGTCACACCATGTCACCTCAGCACCCGCTGTCACTCCATGTCTCCTCAGCACCCGCTGTCACTCCATGTCTCCTCAGCACCCGCTGTCACTCCATGTCTCCTCAGCATCCGCTGTCACTCCATGTCTCCTCAGCACCCGCTGTCACTCCATGTCTCCTCAGCATCCGCTGTCACTCCATGTCTCCTCAGCACCCGCTGTCACTCCATGTCTCCTCAGCATCCGCTGTCACTCCATGTCTCCTCAGCACCCGCTGTCACTCCATGTCTCCTCAGCATCCACTGTCACTCCATGTCTCCTCAGCACCCGCTGTCACTCCATGGCCCCGCTGTCACTCCATGTCTCCTCAGCATCCACTGTCACTCCATGTCTCCTCTGCATCTGCTGTCACTCCATGTCTCCTCAGCACCCGCTGTCACTCCATGTCTCCTCAGCATCCGCTGCCACTCTGTGTCTCCTCAGCATCTGATTTCACATAATATCCTCCCAGCATTCCATGAGTCTCCTTGCTCCCACAGCCTTCTGTGCCCCCAGAGACCCTAGAGATTCTGGTTTCACTGCCACCTCTGCTTAACCTCCCTGGCGGTATTCCCGAGCGTGGCTCGGGGTGAATTTTCAGAACGAAAAGCAGTAACCCCGAGCCACACTCGGGATCGCATCGCACGATCCAGGCAAAGTTACTTACCTTGTCCCCAGGATCCTGCGATGTCTCCCTGCTGTGTGTGCGAGCTGTGTCTCGATCGATCTATCACAGTGCCGAGCTCCGTTCCCTGCGAGCATTGTGACGCACGGGGACGGAGCACGGCACCAAATTCAAAAACTTAAAAACACATTACGCATACAGTACACTGTAATCTTACAGATTACATTACTATATCACATTATTTAACCTCCCTTTTGTCTCTAGTGGTTTGTCCAGTGCCCTGCATGCAGTTTTATATTATATATACTGTTCTTTCTGCCTGGAAACTGGAGATTGTCCATAGCAACCAAAAAGTGTCTCTTTACATCAAAAGCGGTTTTAGACCAGCTAGAAAACAGCGATAATAAATTAGAATCACTTGCAGAATTGAGCGATAGTGATTTGTGGGGAAATTTGTCATCAAACACTGAAAGTAATGACAGCGACAATTCTGCAACTGAGCAAATTTCAGTGCTTTTGATTTGATTACATTATTGAATAATTTTTTTTATTATATTATTATTTGTTATAATTATTTATAGTTATTTATTATATTATAATTTATAATTTTGTGTTTCAAGCTTTATCATACCCGGGCTGTCTACTGTTTGGACAGATTTAAGTGTGTTATTCCTAAATATTACAGGCCTACAATATAAAACGCCAAATTTCCATGCAAAACATTTTACCACTTTGAGCATCAAAAATCTGACATAATCATACCGCCAGGGAGGTTAATCAATATACCCAATGTTTCTATTGCACCCTGGGCACTTCCCTCACCTGCATCTCAATAAAGTTTGGTGTTCTGTCTTCTCCTGGACTGTCTGGCTCCAAATGAGTATGGACTCTTTTCTGTGACAAAAAACATATTGTGACCCACCCTTAAGCAGGACTCATGCTTTTAAAAAGTTTAAAATAGTTAAAGGTTTGCTTTAATAAGTAACTCATACAAAACCTGATTGTTTTTGTTCCTGAATACATCTTTTGATCTTAGTCAAATACCACAAGTCTGTACCAAAACACGCAGTTAAACAATTCCCACATTGCAGCTAATTGAACAGCTTTGTATCTAAAAAAGTGGCACTGCTGGCCTACACTGACAATCAGATGACCTGTAAATCAGTAAGCAAGGCAGTACAAGTCACATTTACATGCATTCCACCTTGAATGGGATAATCATTTGCTATGTATGTAAATTGCCAGGGCTCATTTCCTCCTCTGACCTGTCTTCCAGAAAGATGATCCTGCTGGTACAGAGGCTTTGCGGTCATAGCTCCTATGCATACATCTAAGTGAAAAATGTACATAGTTGGCACCAAACAAGTTTACAAAGAAACATCTTTTTTGGCAATGGCTTTAGAGAGAAGACTATATTTCATAACCACATACTGTATATCATAACTATATTTTATTAATACATACAGTATGTATGTCTAATCAAAGCTTTTTTGGATGGAGTGGAGAAGAATTAGAACCACTCTCTGTTTTTTTTTTTTTATTGATAACTAACGCTCCTTTCACGTCCTGTCCTGCCATATCAGTAGGTGTTCTCAGTCAGATCTATAGCAATATAGAGAGAATGATAACCCTTATGCCGCATACACTCGGTTTTCTCGAAAAAGATATGACGGCTTTTCCGACGGGATCCCGCTCAAGTTTGCCTTGCATACACACGGTCACGCAAAAGTTCGCTGAAATTACGAACGCCAAGAACGCGGTGACGTACAACACTACGACGAGCCAAGAAAATAACGTTCAATGCTTCCGAGCATGCGTCGAATTGTTTCCGAGCATGCGTCGAATTGTTTCCGAGCATGCGTAGGGATTTTGCGTGTCGGAATTGCCACAGACGATCGCATTTTCGGATAGGAACTTTTCCCGACCAAAAAATTGAGAGCATGCTCTAAAACTTTTGCTGGCTGGAATTCCGCCAGCAAAAGACCGATGGAGCGTACACACGGTCACATTTTCCGACAAAAATCTCTCATCAGTCTTTTGCGGGCCGAAATTCCGACCGTGTGTATGCGGAATTAGGCAGCTTTCCCAGGAGTGTTGGCTAAAGGTCAGCTCTTTGCTGAAGTAGAGACCGGGTATGACAGAATGTATAAAGTCCAGTTTTAACAAGTATGTAGTGGGCTAATATATTAGAGGGATCCTGAGAAATTAGTCTGAAGATGGCTGAAGATGCCAGTTAAAGTGGTTGTAAACTCTGTTACACCACTTGTACCTACAGGTAAGCCTATAATAAGACTTACCTGTAGGTACTGTAAAGATCTCCTAAACTTGCACAGTTTAGGAGATATTCACCATATACGCTTTTGCGGACGTCATCGGCGCATGCGCACTGAAGAAACGGCCTGTTGGTGCCGTTTCTTCAGGGCCGTACCATGACCGGCGGCTCCAGCCGATCACAGCGCCGGAGCCCGCGAACCTGGAAGTAACTCCGGTGAAAGATGTTGGCCATGTACTCAGTGTGCCGGCGCCGATTCAGGGCATCGTTCTAAAGTAAGTATTTTATAATGAGCTAGTATGCCATGCATACTAGCTCATTATACCTTTGTCTTGCAGTGTGTAAACAGACACAAGTCCGTTTATATCTGCCGCTCTATAAAGGTGAATGGAGGGTCCGATCGGGTCCACCTGAAAAACAGACAGACGGACCCGATCTGACCGATCCTGTGAAAGGGGCCTAAGGCTGCACTGCGGTTTACCTGCAATCAACTGATTTTTCAAAATTGACGCTTTTTTTTGTTTATAGAGCATAAAAATAAAAACCACAGAGGTGATCAAATACCACCAAAAGAAAGCTCAATTTGTGGGAAAAAAGGACGTCAATTTTGTTTGGGTACAGCTTCGCACGACCGCGCAATTGTCAGTTAAAGCGACGCAGTGCCATATCGCAAAAAAATGGCCTGGTCATCAAGGGCACAAATCCTTCCACTCCTTAAGTGGTTAACTTAAGTCTATAATATCAAAATAGTTTTACTATTCTGCAGTCTTTTTTGATCAGAGAGCAGAAGTTATATTTATGACTCTGGACTTTCCTCTTTTGTCCATGTGTCTCTTATCAGTTCTTAAAGCTGACGTTTTATTTACTTTTCTTTTTCATCATACACATTAGATAGATGTAATGGTGTGTATCCCGTTACCTGCAGACAGCTGCTTCTGCCACCTCCAAAAAAAATGCTAAACTTCAAGTGGTGGTAAACTCTGTTCTACCACTTGTACCTACAGGCATGCCTATAGTAAGGCTTACCAGTAGGTATTATTATTATTCAGGATTTATATAGCGCCAACAGTTTACGCAGCGCTTTACAATATAAAAGGTACTGTGAATATCTCCTAAACTTGTACAGTTTAGGAGATATTCAGAGTGCATGCAACTGGTGACATTACCAGCGCATACGCTCTGAAGGTCCAGCATACAGTGCCAGACCTTCAGAGCCCGTGCCGTGAACAGTGGCTCCCACGCATATGCCGGGGAGTGATATCATCGCGCCCCTGGCCACTTATGTAGCCAGAGGACACAAACCCAGAAGGAAGACCGGGGTAAGATGTCAGCCCTCACAGCAGTGACAGAGTGACGCTGAAGGGCTTTGTTCTAAGGTATGTTTCTCATAATGTGCTAGTATGCGATTTGTACTAGCACATTATGACATTGACTTGCAGGGGATTTTTTTTTTTCATCAACGGCGGTTTACTACCGCTTTTAGCTTTTTTGATTAACTGACGCACTCCAACACACTATAGCCATATAAATTAGAAAGAACCTTGTCGGAAAGGCAATCTGCCATGATAATGGCAGTTTAACATGACAGTTCAACTAAAGAAGAAAGAAGAATATGTAGCACCCTCTACCTAGGTAGGTGCTAGAGTAGGGGTTTTTTTTGTAAGTGTAGGTAAATTTAAGCAGTTGGTGATTGACAGGCAGCATCACTAAGGAATACAACGACCTCCCTCTTCTTTCTAGAGCCTTCTGGGAGGTACTAGAAAGAGAGCAGGAGAGGAGAGGTGGAGCTGTCTAGGGTGTGTTAAGGAGCCCTGACCAATCCCCAACCTGGATTGGCAGGGGGCAGGCCTCCTTAAATACCTAGAGTCAGCCCAGCTGGGGAGGAGTTGTCGAGTGAAAGAACTGAGGATGGAGTACTAGGCTGTCAGGGCCTTTGGGGGAGCTCCCCGGTCTGGGGGGGTTGACCTTGGGCCTGGGACACGGTGCAGGACAGTGTCCTTCAAGAACGCATCAAGGATCCAAACAGGAGGCACAGGAGGAGTCAGAACAGCAGGAGCTAGTACTGCCGGGCAAGTCTTCAGGAGGGAACCACCGGCTGTGTACATAGTTGTCCTTAGCAACTTTGCTATTATTTCACTGGGCATCCCATAATTCCCATCCCCATCCAAGTTGAAATCCCCCAACAAAACAAAGCCAGTGGACTGTTCGTTGTCTCGGAATGTCTGGGAATTGAATAACGGGTTGGGCAGGGTGACAGGTGGACCTCTACACTCAGTGGCTCCTACGGGGGGGGGGGGGGGGGGGTGTGCTCCGCTACAAATGTATCTACAATGAACAGCTAATGAACCTGTATCTCCTCATCCAGCACTTTCTATCCAAGTACGATTCCTACTATCTCCACCCTGTAATGTGCTCTCAATATCTTTCCTTTTCACAAAAGTGTCCCCTCTCATTAAATTCTTTTTATTTTACCCCTCTTCTCCACCCTTCAACTTACAGTGGGGACGGAAAGTATTCAGACCCCCTTAAATTTTTCACTCTTTGTTATATTGCAGCCATTTGCTAAAATCATTTAAGTTCATTTTTTTCCTCATTAATGTACACACAGCACCCCATATTGACAGAAAAACACAGAATTGTTGACATTTTTGCAGATTTATTAAAAAAGAAACTGAAATATCACATGGTCCTAAGTATTCAGACCCTTTGCTGTGACATTCATATATTTAACTCAGGTGCTGTCCATTTCTTCTGATCATCCTTGAGATGGTTCTACACCTTCATTTGAGTCCAGCTGTGTGTAATTATACTGATTGGACTTGATTAGGAAAGCCACACACCTGTCTATATAAGACCTTACAGCTCACAGTGCATGTCAGAGCAAATGAGAATCATGAGGCCAAAGGAACTGCCCGAAGAGCTCAGAGACAGAATTGTGGTAAGGCACAGATCTGGCCAAGGTTACAAAAAAATTTCTGCTGCACTTA
Source organism: Aquarana catesbeiana (assembly GCF_042186555.1). NCBI lineage: Eukaryota > Metazoa > Chordata > Amphibia > Anura > Ranidae > Aquarana > Aquarana catesbeiana. The sequence goes on from NC_133333.1 coordinate 241,098,351, forward strand.
AGGTTCCTAAGAGCACAGTGGCCTCCATAATCCTTAAATGGAAGACAAGAGCCTTGGTGAGAGAGGTAAAGAAGAACCCAAAGATCACTGTGGCTGAGCTCCAGAGATGCAGTCGGGAGATGGGAGAAAGTTGTAGAAAGTCAACCATCACTGCAGCCCTCCACCAGTCAGGGCTTTATGGCAGAGTGGCCCGACGGAAGCCTCTCCGCAGTGCAAGACACATGAAAGCCCACATGGACTTTGCTAAAAAAACACCTGAAGGAATCCAAGATGGTGAGAAATAAGATTCTTTGGTCTGATGAGACCAAGATAGAACTTTTTGGCCTTAATTCTAAGCGGTATGTGTGGAGAAAACCAGGTACTGCTCATCACCTGTCCAATACAGTCCCAACAGTGAAGCATGGTGGTGGCAGCATCATGCTGTGGGGGTGTTTTTCAGCTGCAGGGACAGGATGACTGGTTGCAATCAAGGGAAAGATGAATGCGGCCAAGTACAGGGATATCCTGGATGAAAACCTTCTCCAGAGTGCTCAGGACCTCAGACTGGACCGAAGGTTTACCTTCCAACAAGACAATGACCCTAAGCACACAGCTAAAATAACGAAGGAGTGGCTTCACAACAACTCCAAGACTGTTCTTGAATGGCCCAGGCAGAGCCCTGACTTAAACCCAATTGAGCATCTCTGGTGAGACCTAAAAATGGCTGTCCACCAACGTTTACCATCCAACCTGACAGAACTGGAGAGGATCTGCAAGGAGGAATGGCAGAGGATCCCCAAATCCAGGGGAAAAACTTGTTGCATCTTTCCCAAAAAGACTCATGGCTGTATTAGATCAAAAGGGTGCTTCTACTAAATACTGAGCAGGGTCTGAATACTTAGGACCATGTGATATTTCAGTTTTTCTTTTTTAATAAATCTGCAAAAATGTCAACAATTCTGTGTTTTCCTGTCAATATGGGGTGCTGTGTGTACATTAATGAGGAAAAAAAATGAACTTAAATGATTTTAGCAAATGGCTGCAATATAACAAAGAGTGAAAAATTTAAGGGGGTCTGAATACTTTCCGTCCCCACTGTATATATAACCTTAACAGCTGTTGTTGAGTGCTCCCTTACACAATTACATGATCAGACTAGAAAAAAAATGTGACACAGATCTTTTTTATACGGGGTATGGTCCTTTTATGCTTAATATTTCCCACCTCCCTTTGTCAGCCTCCCATGGCTTCCAATACCATCTCTATGCTGACAACGCACAAATCTACTCCTCCGTTAAACCCTTCAGTCTCCTTGTGCATCACTAATTTACTAACTGACATATCCATCAGTTAGGTGACCCCTCACCCTCAAAATGTCTTTCCAAAACTGAGCTCATAACATTTCCTCCAACCTGTGTCCCCACCTCTGACTTCTTCATCAAGATCAACAGAACAACTATCAGTCTCTTCCCTCATGCCAGGATGCTAGTTGTAATATTAACCACTTCATCTTCGGAAGGTTTTATCCCCTTCCTGACCAGGCCATTTTTTACAATACAGAACTGTATTACTTTAACTGACAATTGCGTGGTCGTGCGACGTTGTACCCAAATAAAATGCATGTGCTTTTTTTTCCCACAAATAGAGCTTTCTTTTGGTGATATTTGATCACCTCTGCAGTTTTTATTTTTTGTTTTTCAATCTTTTTATTAAGTTTTTACAAATAGGCAATACAAACATACATTGGTGGTATATCCACACCAAAACAAAAACAAAAAAACATCTTATGACATTTTGCAGACTATCATAACCATAGCATCAAACAAACAAAAGGATAGCCAGGGGGTACAACATGAAGACATCTCCTACACATACCCCAATATTTTTTTATTTTTTTTTAGATTAAGGTTCCATTTGCTCCCTAATTTCCAGGCGATTCCCTAAATGTTCTCCAGGGGGCCCATATCTGACAACATTTTTCATATGTGTCCAATTCGTGTGACAGGAGGGTCTCCATCTTCTCAATTAGGTCCATTTCTGCTATCCATTCATTAACTGAAGGGGCTTGTGTAGTTCGCCAATATCGCGGAATAACCAGTCTGGCTGCTAATAACCAATGTCTTAGCAAACCTTGTTTGATATTTTTATATGGACCTGGTAAAATGGATAGCAGAGTAATTTGAGGTGTGTTGGGGATTAACTCCCCTGTAACTGTAGTATACAGCTGCATGATCATATCCCAGAATTGGCGAATTTGGGGACATTCCCACCATATGTGCAGCAGCGATCACTTGGCAGCATGTCATCTCCAACATTTATCTGATGTGTCTGGATATATTCGCTGCATGGTTGTTGGACATCGATACCAGTGGGAGACAAGCTTATAGCTTGTCTCTTGGGGTTTAATTGTCGATGACAGACAATGTGTGTAAGTAAATGATTTCTCCCACTCTTCTGTTCCAATTTGAGTATTAAGATCACGTGCCCATTTATTTGTGAATTCTGAGGGCTCAGGGTGGTTTTTTAGGATAAGAATCTTATATATTGCTGATAAAACATGTTTTGGTCTGTTACTTTGCAATAGGATGGACTCGAACATATTTCGGTCTTTATTGAGGGATTGGTTTGGAGAAATAGAAGATAGAAATGACAATAATTGTTGATATACCATCCATTGCAATGAAGGCTGATGCATTGATATTAGGTTCAATATGGGTGGTAATTTACCCTGGCAAAGAATCTGGCTCACTCTTCGGTGAGATTCCTTATTCCATATGAGAAAAGTATTCCGGTCTACTGCAGGTGGGAATTGTGGATTGCCAAATAAAGGTGTCATTGGTCCTATCTGTGAAGAAAGCCCTAACCGCAAGATCATTTTGGACCGCAGGCTCAATATGCGAGGTGTAAGAGGGTGTGGAGAAAGAGTCGTATCTCGGTGGTTGCCCTGAAAGCATAAATCTAACCAAGGAAGAGCCTGAAGGTCAAACTGATTCAGCCCCTGTTCTATTGATACCCATTGTTTGGTATCCGCGTGATGAAACCAGCTTACTAATCTAGTCAGGACTGCCGCCACATAGTAAAAATAGAGATTCGGTGCACCCGCTCCTCCTTTCGTTTTAGGTAATGTTAGCATTTTCCAATTTAATCTAGACCTCTTATTACCCCAAATAAACGAAAGCGGACTGTAGATTAGAAAAAAAGGGTCTAGGAATAGTAACAGGAATATTTTGAAAGAGATATAAAAATCACGGTATTATGTCCATTTTCAATATATTGATTCTAAATAGGAAAAAACAACCGTGATAAATTTGCGCTTGCTCTAAAGTATAAGCAGCCAACACAACAAATAGAATATTTGCTAAAAATGCCAAGTGAAACAAAGTGTAGCGCTAAAAAATAAAAAATAAATGATGAATACCGTATATACTCGAGTATAAGTCGTTCCGAGTATAAGTCGAGGCCCTAATTTACCACAAAAAAAATGGGAAAAACTTATTGACCCGAGTATAAGACGAGGGTGAGAAATGCACAGCTACTGTAAGTGGAAAAGAGGGTCAACAATGCCAATTTGCAGCATCACTGTTCCCATTTGCATGCCTCACTGTGCCCATTTGCAGCCATAGGTCCCCTGAACTTCAAACTCAGTAGTTAAGGGTTCCTAGATGCCCCCTAGCTGCAGCCAAAATTTGGGGTCTCTGAACCCAAAGGGTCCCGAAATGACATTGCTGCAGATGGACACAGTTGACCGAATTTGGGGCCCCGTATCTCGGGGCCACTTAGTGTTAGGAACCCCAAATTTGGTGTACAAACCCAACTAGCACCATAAAATTTCCAAAGCTGGGGTTTCTAGCATCAAGTGGCCTCGAGATACAGGGCCCCAAAAATCAGTTCAGAAAATGTCAAGCACTTTTCTGCAGCAGAGAATGACATTTTCCGAACCGGTTTTGGGGCCCTGTATCTCAGGGCCACTTGGTGCTAGGAACTTCAGCTTTGGATATGTTGTGGTACCAGTTCCACTGGGTTTGCACACCAAATTTGGGGTACCTAGCACCAAGTGGCCCTGAGATATGGGGCCCCAAAGTCGGTTCAGAAAATGTCAAGCACTTTTCTGCAGCAGAGAATGACATTTTCGGAACCGATTTTGGGGCCCCGTATTTCGGGGCCACTTAGGGCTAGGAAATTCAGCTTTGGATATGTTGTGGTTTTTGGGGTACCTAGCCCTAAGTGGCCCTGAGATACGGGGTCCCAAAGTCGGTTCGGAAAATGAAATTTTTTGCTGCAGAAAAGTGCTTGACTCGAGTATAAGTCGAGGGGGGCACTTTCAGCACAAAAAAATGTGCTGAAAAATTCGACTTATACTCGAGTATATACGGTACACAGATTATGAAAAAATAAATTAAATATACTTTGGTGTCTAAGTTAAAATTAAACGTCCATCATTGTGCTAATAGTTACAGTCCATATGTAGATAGGACCATCATGGTCATCAACAGTGAAAAAGTAAAAGTTGTGAAAATTGCCGTCACCAGAGTGGGAACCTGTTAGACAGTTCACGCCCAAAGTGACATAAGCTAAAACGGGTCAAGCTGGCTTCCAGTTGTCTGTCAGTCATATACAGGAAATCCTGATGACCGGCAGGAGGAAAAGATCTGGATAAACTTCACAGTGTCCTATAGGTAAACATGTGAAATTCCCACAGCCAAAAAGATTGGAGGCTTGCATGCACCCTGAAGGTCCAGCATACCATGCCAGACCTTCAAAGCTTCTTGCTGGAACCAAGGGCATCCCGGAAGAAAGCACAGGAGAAGATGTCAGCCCTCTCAGCGTGATTGGGTGCTGCTGGAAGGGCTTTGTTCTAAGGTAAGTATTTCATAATGTGCTAGCATGCAATGCATACTAGCACATTATGCCATTGTCTTGCAGTTTTTTTTTTTTTTTCAGCAGTTTACTACCACTTTAAGGGAAGCCCAACCCGCCTCTACTTGAAAAGTGAACACTTAAGCCTGGTACACACGATCGGATTGTTGGCCAACAAAACCGTGGACTTTTGTCTGAAGGGCGTTGGCCCAAACTTGTCTTGCATATACACGGTCACACAATTGTTGGCCAACAAATACAATCATAGTGACGTACTATGTTGTTTTTCAGCTCTTTAGCGCCACCCTTTGGGCTCCTTCTGCTAGTTTCGTGTTATGCCGTGTACACACAGGCGGACTTTTCGACCGGACTGGTCTTACGAACCAAATCTGGCGGACAATCCGACCGTGTGTGGGCTCCATCAGACCTGCAGCGGACTTTTTCGGTCGACGGATTTGGAACATGTTTCAAATTTGTCCGACGGACTCGAGTCCAGTCGAAAAATCCGCTCGTCTGTATGCTAGTCCGATGGACGAAAACCCACGCTAGGGCAGCTATTGGCTACCGGCTATCAACTTCCTTATTTTAGTCCGGTCGTACGCCATCACATACGAATCTGTCGGACTTTGGTGTGATCGTGTGTAGGCAAGTCCGTTCATTCAAAAGTCCGTCGGAAGTCCGTCAAAAGTCAGTCGGAAAGTCCGGTCGAAAAGTCCGCCTATGCGTACGCGGCATTAGTAGAAGTTTGGCGAGTGTTGATTTGCGCTTTTCATTTTGCACTTTTAATTTCGCGCTTTTCAGTTCATTTTCTGAACAACCGTTCATCAACCAGCCATGTTGAAGAATCAGAGGAGATAACGTGTGATTTATTATTGGCCTTGAAGTTATTGCTTTGACATTATTTTTTTTGATTGAATAATGATTTGAATAATGATTTGATTTGTTATATTTTCTATATTTGTGGATGCATAGAATGCACTTTTTATCAATATTAAGTTTTGATGGTGCTGCACCCAGATGAGAAGGTCGGCGTACACACCATCAAAACTTAATATTGATAATCCCCACAGCCATCAGGCCTAATATGGCCATATGGGAAACTCTCCCTCCAGTCTGGCATTTATTTTAGATGCTGTAGACATTGACGGCTGGGATTCAGTATTGAAGGTACTTGGAATTCCCCCTTTTCCGCTCACCCATTGGCTGCCTTGCTTGTGGCCTCTTGTTTGCCACATGTGAGTGGATCTTCCCCATTGGAGCGTGTACCGCATGAGGGTACGGGACCGTCTGACTGATTTTTAAGGGAACTCCGGCCAGGAGAATTTTCTGTGTGCATCCTTCATTGCATAATTTTTATGGTCGTTTCTCATCTATTCCTGGACATCGATTTCCTTACAACTTGGTACTTGTCCCCTGTGAGTGTGCTATAGAAGGCACTCCTCATTGATGGCAGCTGATCACCCGTGAGGGAAGTCCGTGAGTCCCGAGCAGTGTCCCTGTCGTTTCTCCTAAGCCTGATTTGACCCCCCTGAGAAGGGCGGTCGCAGGCTTTCTGGTAAGCCTCCATTGTTTACTTTAAGGTGACGGGCAGCACAAGTGGTAGAGGATTTTTTTTCGTTTGGACACTTTTATTTATGAACTTTTTTGTTGTCACATTTTGTGTTTCAATATGCACATTTTTTTAAATCCAATAATCACGTATAGACTATTTTTCACCGGATGTTTTTGTTTTTGTATTTGATCATGATCACTTATGTTTGTTTTATATATATTGTATTTTACACTTTATTTGCACCATTGTAATCATACATGTTACATACACTTAAATATTATCCGGCGCTGCACTCTTATTTTTACGTTTTCATGAAAGTGCATCAAAGTCCTGCATGCTGCATATTTGGTGCGCTTTCAGAAAACACAATCTAAAAGAAGTCATAGGGGGGAGATTGAACATGTAGATAAAAGGAATTGCTCTGGCTATAACCAAAAAGTCAAGATCACATTGTTGACCGATTCGTCTTCAATAGACGGGGTACCTCCACAACTAAAAAGATCAAAGCATAAAAGCAAAACAAAGAATTGTATATGGAGAACCAACTATGGTATATCTTGTGATAAAAGACTTTATTGAAGCAAATGTACAAAATTTTAGTATAAATGCGAATTCGCCCACCCTACCAGACCCCAGTAAAAAATGGTTAAGATTTACTAAAACTGAAACACTCAGAATCTGGTGTAGCTGTGCATGGTAGCCAATCAGCTTCCAACTTCAGCTTCTTCAATTAAGCTTTAACAATAAAACATGGAAGCTGAATGGTTTCTAATTAGTGCTGCACCAGATTTTGCACAATTCAGTTTTGGTAAATTTCCCCCAATCGGAGCACATCTAAAACTGTGTGTAAAACGGGCATGCAGTCGCGTTGCACCCAAACTGCAGTGCATCGGTGTAAACCTGGCCTTACCTTTTTGTCTTGAATGTTATTGTAAATGTATTGCCTCCCTTTACTTCGTAAATCATTGCGCGATATGGAAATATATTCCATGACTACTTTTATCAAGCCAATATTTCACAACTTCTAATGTCAGGACAATACCTCATGACTACATATCTCAAGACTATTTCATGACTACATACTGTATCTCAAGACTATATTTTATGACTACATATATAAGAACTGTATTTCATAATCACACAGTTCAGAACTGGGAGAGACGCTGAAAAAAATAGCTTCACATTTACATTTGAAACGCTGCAACTGTTCATAGAGACTTTCAAGGTAAAGGAATTTCATTTTGCCCGCTGGAAACTGCCCAGATATGGGATCTGCTTGTGTATTTGCCAAAGAATGCAGGAATTCTAACACCAGACTCAATCTTTATGCCAGTCTGAAGCAGGATTGCCACCTATCCGGGATTCACCCATTTGGAATCATGCGTTCGGGTTTCAGACCACCTGCAACCCGGACACATTATTCAGACCAGACTATGGCTTTCCAGCAGGGTTGCTGGCTGCAGTTGTGTAAGCCGAGAGTGTCTGTTACAATCTCTTTCACACTGCCCAAAGCCAGCACTAACAATTCCCCCTCCCCCACACAGACGGGAGAGGAGAGAGGGCTTGATCTGCTCCTCTTCCTCCCGCCCCTACCCCTCTTTATCTGCCCACACCTCAATCCCGGGCGCTGTGCCTCAGAAAAGGATAATGGAGGTCAGAAATTTGAAGTCCAGCAGCCTCAGCTACATCTGGATGAGAGGTGCTGACTGCCAGGGGGTGAGTGAGCTCACCATCCATCTGTGCCTGTGACTGAAGTCTCCCCCTTCTCTCTCCTGCCTCTGAGTGAGTACACTAAGTTAAATCAGGGTCCTCAGAGCACCCCTTACATCAGAGTTCCCCTTTACAACAGAGGCCACAGTGTTCCCCCTTATATCAGAGTCCTCTCCGTACATCAGAGTTTTCACTGTTCCCCCTTAGATCAGGGTTCCCAGAGCATCCCTTACATCAGAGTCTGCAGAGTCCCCCCCCCCCCCCTACAGTGTAAGGGAACTCTGTGAGTTCAGATATAAAAGAGGAACTCTGTGGACTCTGATGTAAAGGGGGGCTCTTGTGATTCACTTCATTTGATTAGAAATGTTATTTAATTGCAAAATATATGTATAGTTAATACTATAAAAAAAGATTGCTGTGTGCCGCTAAAGTGTTCAGGTTTGACTTGAAGAAAAGGTGGCAACCCTAGTCTGAAGCCCCATTGTGTTTTTATTTAAGAACAAAAATTCAGGTGAGAAATGTCAAAGAGACGGGGAGAGCAGAACAACACAAAGAGCTACTATTATTTTTGTAAAAATCTCTTAGCTGCACATATACAGACCTCCAAGAATGACAGATTTCTGATCTTTGTTTATGTCATGCTGACTGTATATGTACAACTAATACATCTTTTGTAAAGAGAATAATAGCTGACTATGATGCCATCCTAAACTTCTCTCCATGTCTCTCACTTTTTTCTTTTTTAATAAAAAAATAAAAAAATAAAAACACTATGTGAGATAGACAGAGCTTCAGACAACTGTGCTAACAAAGCCCTTTACAATGTCAGCTAAAAGTAACTTTTCTGCAGTAACTTTCTCCATGGATGTGACTATATTTGGTACAAGCAGTATAAAGCAGGGAATGGATAAAGAAAAAATTCAGCCATGCAGATCAAGGGGAATAAGTGCAGACAAAGCTGAATTTCAACTGTGAATCCCCAGGTTACTTTTACAGTAGCTTTTTAAAGGTAAATGCGTATTATTAGTGAGCATATATTTAGAAATGCAATTGTGATTTTCACCCTAAATTACATCTTTACTCTGAAATGCTTATGCAAGGTTCAAGTTTTTCTGATGTAATGGGGTCCCTGATGGGGACTCTAATGGTTGTAAACATATGTAAATAAAATTGCACACCGACTGAAGTCAACATGCATAAAAACCTCACTGAAATGTGCATGAAAATATATGAAAACCTGCGTTTCTGCATGTGAAATCTACATATTATCTTTCATCGGGGCGGACTGACCATTGAGCCACTCGGGCACTGCCCGAGGGCCCTGAGCCACTAGGGGGCCCCATCAGAGTTGCCAGCCTCAGTAAAACCAGGGACAGTATGTATAAATCTGTGTTTTTTTTACATCTGTCTGTGTATACTGTGTGTACATGTATGTGTATACTGTGTGTGTGTATACTGTGTGGCCCCATAATCTCTGATTGCCTGGGGGCCCCATAATCTCCTATTGCCCAGGGGCCCTGTGAGTTATCAGTCCGCCCCTGTCTTTCATCAGTTTTTATGCACATATGGTATCATGTGCATTGCTTGCATTTATTCAGACATGACAAATCTACTGTAAGACTGAGTAAGAAACAGTAAAGTGGAGTCATTGTGCAGGACTACTAAACAGGCAACAAAACCTGCATAATAATTTAAATAAAGCTGCCCCAATGCACATGAAAAATTACAAACACCTTAACCTCCCTGGCGGTATGATTATGTCTGATTTTTGAATGTCAAAGCGGTACATTGTTTTCCATGGAGATTTGTTGTTTTATATTGTAGGCCTGTAATTCTTAGGAATAACTCACTTAAATCTGCCCAAACAAGAGTCTAGTAGACATCCCGGGTACGATAAAGTTTGAAACACGAAATCATAAATTATAACATAATAAATAACTATAAATAATTATAAAAAATAATAATATAATAATATTTTTTTTTCAATAATGTGTAGCATGGCCCCCTTGAGGGCTGCTTGGATTTACCTGTTCATCTGCAGCGCCCTGACCCTGTGAACATTCCAACCCACCTGGCACTCTGGGTTCAGACATCTTTTGTAAACACCTTTAAATGACATTTCACACAAGTCAAAGATGTTATATTATCTCAGCTTTACTGAAGTAATCAAGAAATATATATATATATATATATATATATATATATATATATATATATATATATATATATGTATATGGAGGAGGTAGTTGATCAACCGAGTTCTGCAGAACAGTCCAAATTTGGGAGAGGAACTCCCCAAACAAGACAGCTCACAACAGTTTAACAGCTCAATAGCACAATATACATGTATACTGTATACAAGGAAATACATCTGGAGCAGGACCTGTAAAAGCAGTAAAAGGTTAGTTATTCAAAGCAGATTGTCACCGCACTAAAAAGGGGATCCCAGGCCGGCCAATTCTACCTTTATATCCTAATGAGAGACCAGACAGAACAGGGATAAGCTATGGGCCCTTTCTTTTCCAATATTTTTTTATTCAGAAATTTTTTTAACAAGTACAAGATCAGCATTTACCATTGTAGTAGGAAGTAATTGTACATTTAACAAATTTATGTGAGGCTTTATGTATCATCATCCACATATAAGATTTATATGGTAAGGTCAAACCTAAACCGAAAATCAAAAAAAGGGAGAGAAAAAAAAAAGGGGGAGGAACCGTGAATATACACTGTAGAACTTATGAAATGTAGTAATAACATTGAGTGACGAGGTTTTAAAATGATCTGTGTCTTCCCCACTTATCACACTGGAAATGTACAGCGTTTGGGGGGGGGGGGGGGATGCATATATAGTGTAGTTATAATATTGGAGCCCCTCTTCTCGTTTCAGGTAGTAGTACACAGGTGTACTCCAATGTGTAGCATGGGGAACCGTGGGGGGCAAATCCCCATCCCCCTTTGCTACCACTACTAGAAGCAACCTACTAGCTTAACTTCCAAATGGTCCCGGGGGCCATAATTGGTCCAAGAGCCCATAGAAAGGCAAATTCAGATTGAGAGAGGAGAGAAAGAGAAAAGAGATGACAGAATTAAGAGTAGAGGATAGTGAAGGGGGATGCACTCTGGCCCTGGAGAAGAGTACTCCCGAGCCAATCCCATCTCATTATGTAGCTGAAAGGTAGTTAATCCAGGGGTCCCATATTTTGTCGAACAAAGCTACCTTATCGTTTAGAATTGCCGAGAGGCGTTCATTTATCATTATCCATGATAGTTTGGATTTTAGCAGGTGAAAAAGGATCGTAGGGGACTTCCAAGATTTGGCTATAGATATTCTTGCTGCTACAAATATGAAGGCTATGAGTCTCTTCATATGTTTTGATGTCCCTTCCACTGGGCATCCCAACAGTGACTGTAAAAGTGATTTAATGAGATTCACTTGAGTCAATGAGTATATGAAATTGTATGTTTGTATCCAGAACCTTCGCACCTTTGGGCATGTCCACCATGTGTGGAACATGGTGCCGTCTATGTTACATCCTCTGAAGCACTGTGGGGAGGCCCCCGGGACATAGGCTGCTACCCTCACTGGGACCATATACCACTGTATCAAGACTTTATAGTTTGTCTCTATCAACGAGGTATTAATATATGATCTGAATGCACATTGTGCCATTTAGCTCCACTCTACAACTTCTAAGCTGGTTTATAAATCTTGCTCCCATTTTTGCATGTAAAACAGTTTTAGAGAAGTCGAGGATAAAATACTGTAAATCTTTGATAAGTCATTGTATTTGTCGAAAGTCCTGCAGAAATTTTCCATTGAGGTGGATGTGGTTAGTTCAGAAGTGCAATTTAGTATAGCAGTATATTTCTGAGTTTGGTAGATGGTACTTTTCCTGGAGGGCCTGTTTCGACAAAACACCTCTATGGTCACAGAGATCCGCTATTCGTAGCAGACCCTTATTAGTCCACCATGTAAAATTATGAGGGTGAAGACCCGGGGTGAATGAAGGATTATTAAACAATGGAGCTAATGGGGTGTGTGGGGATTTAAATCTGTATGTGGCTAGCAGCCTGTCCCATAGGTTTAAAGAAAAGGATAAAGTCGGGCATAGTATTGTCGGTCTATCTTTCCCTTTCATCCACATTAAGTGGCTAATCTCCTTTTTTGGGTATAGGGAGGACTCCATCGACATCCAGAGTGGTCTGGGCTGTCGTGTGTGGAATCGAGTCAGTTGGGACAATTGCGCTGCATGGTAGTACTTGATCAGATCTGGCACTCCTAGGCCACCCCTCAGTTTTGGTGTGTATAATGTTCGTCTATTCACCCTGGGTCTTTTATTCCCCCATATCAATTCCAACAATTTTGCCTGAAATTTCCTCAGATCAGACCTTATTATCGCTATCGGGAGAGTCCGGAACAGGTGTAGAACCTTAGGTAAGATGGTCATTTTAACAGTACAATCGACCGAACCATGAAGGAGGATTTTTCGACCATCTTTTGAGATCCTCTGATAATTTTTGAAACAGTGGAGGGTAATTTAGTTTATATAGTGTGGGAAGGATGGGGGTCAAAAAGATACCTAAATATGGAAGGGCCTCATTTTGCCATTTAAAGGAAAATGAACTTCGTAAAGCAGGGACTATATGTGTTTGTAAGGATACGTGCTTGAAATTTAGAATGGTTCACTCGCAAGCCTGAATTTCGAGCCAAACCCGTAGCGTTCTAAAATGAAGAAAAGATAATCCCAAGACAGGGAATCAAAGGCCTTGTGTAGGTCTAATGATATCAGCAGCCCCCCCCCCCTCTGTCCCCTACCAGCTATGGGCCCTTTAAATAGTAACAACAGCAATGTCCAAGATGCAGGCCTGATAGTCTTTACCAGCAGTTGGAGCCAATTAAGTTATATCCAATAAGACTCAGTGATGTGAAGGCAAGTAGAATGGCTTAAGCAGATTAGTACTACTCCTGGAGCTGGTTGTAAGTAAAGGTGTCTATGTACAGTGTTCAATAGAATGAAGTAAAGTGTTCCCAAGGGTAAGGTGTCTGTACATAGCGTTCAAATCAAGTGACTAAAGAAGGTTTGCAAATGGTGGGCAATTGCCCTCTCACCAACGTCCGGACTGGATAAACGCCTCTGGGACAGGGACCCTGGAATAGACGTCCTTCAGGAAGGTGAAACAGCAGGGGGCCCGCAGCTACTGAGTGCGATGATCCTGGTGTTGATCGGATGGGTTGGTGCAGCGTGGATGTCTGAGAAACAGCAAGCAGAGTTAGGCCCTCCTTAGGCGGGTTGGAATCACTCGATCACCGCGTGTAGGCCGCAGCCGCCTCTCTCGGGCCACAGAGAGGTGTGTACTCGGTGAGTCCCAGGAAGAAGAGAGCACGGGGCAGATCTGCTGGATATTTTTTAGTTCCTCCCAGAGATCTCTTCTGTCATACCCAGGATCCCTGGGATGTGTAGTCCAGGTGTGATATCACATAACGGAATTGCCAAACTGAAAAACTACCCATCCCACTATGCTTTTTGCTTGGGCTCACAGATATGACAACAGGTACTGGCACCCAGCACTAGAGGGACACCACGGGGTGGTCTGCATAATAGCATAACTGTAGTCCACTGTCACTACAAATGTAATCAAATCAAAAACACTGAAATTTGCACAATCGCAGAATCGTCGCTGTCGTCACTTTCAGTGTCTGATAACAAATTACCCCACAAATCACTATCGCTCAATTCTGCAAGTGATTTTAATTCACTATTGCTGTTTTCTAGCTGGTCTAAAACCGCTTTTGATGTAGAGGGACGCCTTTTGGATGCTATGGACGTTCTCAAGTTTCCAGGCAGGAAGTACGGTATATATAATATAAAACTGCAGGCAAGGCACTGGACAAAGCACTAGGGATAAAACTGAGGTGAAATGCTTTGATACAGTAATGTAATCTACAGATTACAGAGTATTGTGTGTGTTATGTTTTTTGTACTTTTTTGAATTTGCCGCCGGGCTCCGCCCCATGCGTTGCGACGCTCACAGGGAATGGAGCCTGGAGATGTAATGGAGGACACAGAGGGAGGACACAGCATTATCCTAGGGACAAGGTAAGTTGTCTGTACCTGTGGCTCGGGGTTACCACTTTTGGTTTATGTGTTTTCTAATAAAAATATATTTTTGTATAATTGTTTGGTTGTGCCTAAAAAGTCCAAGCCCCATTTTCTCTCATTATTCCAAGGTACCATGGGACATGTAGTCCTTAGAAATTGAAAGTAAACATCAGAGGAAAAGCTGCAAAGCATGCAGGGAATCCAGGAAGCAGAACTTACAACATGAAAGGAGATTTTTCAAATAAGAATATGTAGCACTACCCCGGAAGGAGCCACTTGGTAATTAGGATTCTCTGTTCTGCCCCTCGACCCCAAGAAGAACCCCAGCCCCTCTCACACACCTGGTTGAATGAAAGTTACTGCAAGCACTTATAAGAACACAAGTATAGATACCTTTAACTTGGCTGTGAATTAGCACCAGGAAATAGACACAAGACCATTTAGTGGTAAAAGAACTCAATCTATTGCTATGGGTAAGAATAAAATGGTGGATTGAGCATAAATGAGCATACAGAAGGTTGAGACACAATCCACTGGACAGCATAATCACTATGCCAAGGTAACTTAGAATAGAGTTCTGTACCACTAGACTGGAATTAACTCATGAATCAGCAGTATTAAGTCAGCAATAAATAGTGCATATAAACCTTAACTGCAATGTAAATAATAGTACTATAACTAGTTTAGAGCGCACTCTAGGAGAATGGCTAGGATACAGTGCAATGTTTCCCGAGAGGTACCTCTTAGCATAAGTACAATGGTAAAGGTCTCTGGCATCTGTAAAAGGGCAGTCTTTAGTCCTAACTCTTCAGACAGCTAGTGTTGGGGCCCAGTCGTACTGTTAGTGCACACGAGAATAGTCCCAGGCAGCAATAAGGCTACTAGATAGCTGTATGGTCAGTTCCTAAAGGGCTCAGTCTTTCTGTCTAGCAGCAGATAATAAATCCCCACAGCAACAGCTCACCAGTCCAAAGATATTGCAGCTTACCATCCGGTCATACACAGTTGTCTCTCTGCACACTGAACAGCGGTGTGCAGTCTCTGGTCCCCCTCACAACAAGAGAATGCTGTTTTCTGTACAGCCCAGGAAATTGCAGCCCTTTCCCCTCCTCACGGCAATCTTCTCTACTTGGGAATGTGGTTCAAAAGCTTTTGATCACCACAAAGTTTCTCCTCCGGACTACAGTTCACACAGTGCAGTGCTGTCTGATTCAGCCTATTGAACTCTTCCTACTCAGCAGTTATCTCCTCTTGTTTAAACAGCTGTTCAGCACTGCAGGGCAGCCGCTACAAAAGGCATCTGCAGCCAGTGTTTCTCTCATTCTTTATTCTTAGCAAAGCAGCTGGCTACAATGATATTGGATTGTCAAAAATAACTAATGTATGTATTTGTTATTTGTTGTATTGTTTGTTATTACAATGTCGATATTCTAAAATTAAAGTGTATGCCGTGACCATAGATCTCCTTTAATGTACGTTGATAAGATTGTTTAGCCCAACTCCTGATAATCTTTCATTAGTGTTGGATAGGGTGGGGAGGAGGTAACATTTTTGTCAGGTATTAATTTCTGTATGTCTGTAATTCACTTGGGAGATTTTTCCTCACTCCCTGTTCCTGTGACACCCATACAGGAAATGAAGGGTTGGGTCATTACTGGGACAGGAAGGCATAGACCATAATAAAAACATTTTCATAGATTGTAAACCTTCCTCTCTCTACCAAAAATGTATTTTTCTTTATGTCTATGTACTGTACTCTTTGGAGAGCTATCTCATTGCTTCTGACAAAAATGAAAGGAAATCTCCAAAGTAAGGTCACCTAAGCACCTGCATCCAGCGATCAAATGTAGTATGCGGATTAAAAAATAAAAATCAATAAACCTCAAACAGAAATGTAGTGTGCCTTTCTAGTGATTATTATCAGAAATAATAATAAATGTGGAGCAGTAGTGTGCAAGTATGCATGTGCTGAGGTGTTGTCAATGTTTTTTTGAAAACTGACAATTTGTATTAGATTTTATACAAGAGGGTACAGGACAACTTTATGACAAGAGTACACAATCAAAAAAACAGAAGGTGTAAGAGGTGTCATAACCATAAAGCCAGTCATACAAAGATTGTACAAAAGAACATATCATAAGCAACCATTAGCACAGAGAGGCAATTGACCTGGCCTCTGGTAAAAAGGGCAGAAAAAGAAAGACAGAAAAGTTGAAACAAAAGAAAGGAGGGGAAAACCAAAGAGAAAAGGGAGAGAGGATAGAATGCCCAACTGCAGAGGATCCCTCTGTTTCCACTAAGGGCAATTAAACACCTTGCAGCTGTCAACATATGGGCCAGCAGTTTTTTGGAGGATTTAGAAAATGTTTGGGGAGGGAGCACCAAAAGAAAGGTTTTAGGGTCAAAAGAGATCCAGGATCCGAAGAGGGAATGGGTAAGCCATAGGTTGGACTTGATGGACTTGTGTCTTTTTTCAACCTCATCTACTATGTAACTATGTAACTATGTAACTATATGTAAGGGTGTGAACTAACTATCAGTAAGGTATGAGCACTGGGTGGAACCAGTAGATATTTTACAGCATTCCCAGATCCTTCTTGCAATGCCAGCAATGCCTTTTGGCAAATGGATTGTAGCACCCTGGTGTTTAGGCAGGGTTGCTCCTAAATTTTCCCTGACTTGGCTAATTGTTGAGGATCAATTGAGTTCACCCTAAGTCTGGAATTTCTGCACTTCTCTCTTCTGCCACTGGGTGGCTGGGTACCTGGTGGCATTAGATAAGACAAGGGCAAAGCAAGGACAGAATAGGAGTATATCGGGTACCTAAGCCAATGGCCATGGATTTTCTTAAATCCCTTGGCCTGCTGGGAGAACCTACATATTTGGGTGGAGTCAGGTGATCAGTGTTCTGTGCCACCTGGACGACTGTCTGGGTGGACGCGTGTTGTATTTTGTGTGTTGCACGTGTGCTAGGCCGGAGTTTGGGCCTATCCCGGGCACATCTGGCTGCTGGGCTGTCTGAGGGCCTATCCAGAAGCAAGAGAGCAGCGCAGGGTTGGGATTGCGGCTTGCAGTCCAACCAAAAGTGACGGTTCTGCCGGCCGGAGAACATGTTGTGGTCAGAGGTAGAGGGGAAGCTGTCGTCACTAAGGGACCATCCACCTTATTACCAGGGACCACAGTGAGTAGCTAAAGCAAGTACTGGAGCAGTATTCTCACCCACCGGGGACGGTAAATAATCAGGAAACTTCAAGCCAGGGACCCAGCCAGGCGGAGGTGACGCTTGCAGAGCAGCCTTGTGTGTCAAGCCAGGGACCGAGCAGGCCAGTGGGGTGAAGCTTGAGAAGTATCTTGAGTGCCAAGCTAGGGACCCAGCAGAGAGGCGGGGGTGATGCTTGAGGAAGATACTAGAATGAAGATTGGAAGAGCTCAAGGGATTCAGTGGCAGTGAATCATCTAGTCTAGTGAGAGAGAGTGGGCTGAAGAACTGCAAGAAGTGATTGTAGTGGAAGTAAAGGAACTGTTACACTTTGTGTTAGGAACTGTTCAAGACTGTTGCCATAGGAGATAGCATTCCTACACATGCTGTCTTAATGGATGCCTTTCCCTGCATGGCTGTCTACCTGTAGAAGTCTTGGAGTCTGCCAATTAACATTGCAACTACCTAAGGGTATCCTGGCCCTAACCATCTCTCCCAAAGTTCTTTTAAGAGAAATAAAATCTCTTTGCATTCAAGAAGTGTTTGGCACCCAGTTAATACACCTTATACTACACCCACTATGCCTTGCAACCCACTGTATACAGAAGGATGTCAGCAGTTCTTGGCTCTAAAGGTTCTCATTAGACTAGTGCAGGCCCTGGACCTTGCTACAGGATATATAGAGTGGAGCTGTTCTGGGGTTTTGTACCAATGGAAGAGGATTTTATACTGATTTTCTTTATACAGTGTGCAAATGGAGCTCTGGGAGGCTCATGACCATATAATTTGCCATGTTGCCAAAGGTAATTCCTCCCCCAGTGGCTGCTCCCACTTTTTCATATATGCATGCCGGGGAGGATCTTGAGTAGGGGTGAATATGAGAATTCTATAGATCTGGGAAATTAGACCTTTGAAGGACGGGCCAGATATGCAGATTCTTTCAAACACTGTTAATTTGGAGAACTGAAGGGAATTCATGAGAGATTAAGTGTAATAGCGAATTTGCAAATACCTAAGAAAAAGCATGTCGAGGTAAATAATAACCTTCCTGCAGGTCTTGTAATGAATGTAATATTCTGGTTCTAGCATCCACCAACTGACCAAAGTGAAACAAAGCCTTATTTTTCCAGAAGTGAGACATCTGCAAGGGTAAAGTGGGGTTCCCATTTAAAAAAAAACACATTTCAACAGTGGGCGCCCGGCTGTGGCTTCACAGCCGGGTACCCAAAGCGCATGCGCGAGCCGCGCCGCGCGCCGTCACTGGCCCCGCAATCATCTGCGACCGGTCGCGTGTCCCAGATGACTGACAAGAGGGAGGGGGGAGAGGCGTTCTCCCTTCCTGCGCCGTGGGAACTGATGTCACCAGCCCAGGCACCGAAGGAGGCAGACTACGAGGGACCCCCTAGCAACAGGCATTTAGAGGTGAGTAAAAAAAAAAAAAAATTCTCCACATGTTTATTTTTATTTTTTTTAAGAACATTACTAATTTTTTTTTTTTTTGGGGGGTGGAACTCCACTTTAAACTGTCCAGGTTATCTGGCATAAATAGGAAATAGGTTGTTAAAGAGGCAGTAGAAGTAAGAGGATAAGACTGCTTAGCATGCCTCCACAAGGTTTGTAGAAGAGACATAGGTCCCAATGAGCGGGTGAGATCTAAAGTCACCTCTTTACTCAATAGCGTAGAGTTTGGGTGAGAGGGAGCTAACTATAGCTTCTCAATCTTAGTCCAGTGGTTATACACAGGGAAAGTATACCATGAGGGAACGCAGCTGAGCAGCCAAGTAGTATTTGGCAATATTTGGAAAAAACAAATCTCCTTGGTCTTGAGGAGCATATAAAACAGATTTAGCAATCCTGTGTCTCTTATAGATCCAAAAAAAAAAAAAATTAAGCCAATTACCCTAAAATGTTTTAAGATGCGACGATGGAATATGAATGGGTAGGGTCTCAAAAAGATAAAGGAATTAGAGTAAAATAGCCATTTTAAAAGTTATCATCCAGCCAAAAAGAGAGAGCTTTTGATTTTTTCACCAGGACAGAAGAGTATTACCAATGCAATATGGGGGGGAATATGGTTAGATTGATGCCCAGGTATTTCAGTGAGGAAGATTTCCATGAGTAAGGAAACGACTGAGTTAGGCATTGCAGCATTGACTGGGATACATTCAGGGGAAGGGCCTCTGTTTTGTGTTATTAACCCTATAGCCAGAGAGGGAACTCTATAGGTCTAATTATTTGTGGAGATTAGGGAGGGACATAAGTGGATGAGAAAGGGTCAGAAGATCATCATCTGCAAAGAGAGATATCTTAAAGTCTTTGTTACGAACTGGAATACCACATATGTTTGGGTTAAGTCTGTTATGAGCAGCCAGTAGCTCAATACAGAGGGTGAAAAGGAGAGGGGAAGGAGGACACTCCCGTCTCATGCCTTTGGAGATAATAAGAGGAGGGGAGATGGAGTAGGGAGTCTGAACAGTTACCGTCTGAACTGAATAGAGATGGGTAATGGCCCTTAAGCCCGGGTTCACACCATAATGCGCTGCGGACCGCACAGGAGCGCTGTGCATCCCTGTTCACCGTTTCAGGGACGAATCAGGGCCGATTCTATGCCTGAATTCGGCCCTGAAACGCAGCCAAAGACGCACAGCGTTTTTGTGCAGTGCGCACCGCAGCCGCCCCGGAGCCGGAGCCGGTCACATTCTCCTGCTATGCGAATTAGATGTGCGGAAACGCACATCTAATTCGCATAGGTGTGAACCCGGGCTAAGACAGGGCTTTGACAGTTTGGTTGAAAGCACAAGCAAATTGTGACAACATTCCAGTAATGCTGAGATAGTAAATGTTTTTTTAAACTGTTAAATTGGAACTTTATCCATAACAACTTGATACAAAAATAATATTTTTTTAGCAAGGAACATACCTTCCACATTAATAATTATGCTACCAAATTAATGTGTGTTGTAAATTGCCTCCGGCATTGTTCCTGTTTCTTCTTGCTGGTGGCCGCTATTTTTGCTGAAGCCCAGAGCCCCTGATCAGCAGTAAATCATAAAGCAGAACTAAACCCATCGATTTAACATTTTAAAAAAGTTATATTCCTGGAATGCCGGGATTACTAATTGTTACATTTGCGTGTATCCTCAACCAAACTGTCAAACCATCAAATGACTGGTGTCATATGTACAGCACCATAACAGTTGCAGAGCAAACAGAAGCAGCTTCCTTGGCTGTAAAGGATAGAAGGGTTTGTTTTCCACTTTAAAGCTGTCAGCAGATTGGTCTCTATATCGGCAGTGTCTAAAAATAGAGAGCAACTGAGCATGTGCAGAGAAGGGTGAGACAGTGTATTATTAGATTTTAAACCGTATAGGCACTTATTTTTTAATGTTGTACAGCTATAACTCAAAAAGGGGCAAGCCTGAAGTGGTCTAGCAGGACTAAATTTTCTGATTAAAGTGTCACTTTAAATTGATGGATTTTGTTCCGCTTTAAAGTGGTATTAAAGGTTCGGGTTTAAAAAAATAAAATAACAAACATGTTATACTTACCTGCTCTGTGCAGTGATTTTGCACAGAGCAGCCCCAATCCTCCTCATCTCGGGTCCCCTGCTGACGCTCCTCCCCCTTAACTAGTGCCCCCAGTAGCAAGCCGCTTGCTATGGGGACACTGGTGCATGCTCGCTTTCAAGCCCTGCTCTATGTGTCCATAAAACACATAAAGCCATGGCTCGGCCCTGCCCCCCGCTCTGTCCTCATTGGCTCACTGGCTGTGATTAACAGCAGTGGGAGTCAATGGCTACCGCTGCTGACTCAGCCAATAAGGAGAGGGAGTCCAGGGACAGCCGAGGCTCTCAGGCACATCACTGGATTGAGAGGAGGCTTCGTTGAGTACTGGGTAGGGGGGGGGCTGTCGTGGAACAGCACACAGAAGGTTTTTTACCTTCATGCATAGAAACCTTCAGCCTCTACAACCACTTTAACATTCACCTGAAGCCTGAAAAAAGAGTGACAAATGACAGTAGATACTGGCGAAATATTAACAAAGCGCCATAGTTCATTATAATGTATAACAGCCAATATGTTGATGCTGGACATTATTTATTAAGGTGATCAGAGCCACTGTATATACAACACTAGTGCACAGCATATGATCACCTCTGTACAGTTAATGAAATGCACACTCACACAGGAATCTCATGCAGCTGGCATGGTTGGGTGGCAGGACAGTGACATAGCAAGCTGTAAATGGCATAGTTCCACAGAGAATAAATTATATGGACAGATCTGCTGGGAAAACAGCTCCTCTGGCACACACTCCAGGGCCTGTCAGGTGGAATTAGTGAAAACAGGAAGCAAGACGCTGGATGACTTGCGGGCCCACTATGGAGAATTCCTATAAGACAGTCTTTGCACCTCACACCCCCAGGTGATACACTGGCATCTGTTTCTCTCCTTTGTACTGCTGTCTGTGCCTTCCTAGCATACCCACTGCTCAATGTAAAGATGTCTCTTAAAATATGACTTCGAAGGAGGCACTACAAAAAGAATATCGATTAAAAGGACATGTATGTGACAAAACACACTTAGAATTACAAGGTGTACACACATGTTCTGACAATTTACATCATGTAACTCAAACTATGAGATAAATACACTTTAATGTTCAGCATCTTTCAGGCACTTAGATCTGCTGTAGGTGACAAGTTGTGTGTACTGCTATTGGAACTAAGGCCACAAACCCCCAGAGCCAAAAGGGCACTTGTGCAAGAACACATTTAGGGCCCACATGTAAGTGGATGTTGTTGACAGTTGCCACTGCCCTACTGAGTGCTGGTACCACCCAAGCAGGTGTTGGCATCGAAAGTAAGGCGACAGTGGCGTCTAGTGCTCAATTTCTTGCAGCCGAGCCAGCCACCCCCCCCCCCAGCCAGCCAACCAACCCCCCCCCCCGTTGCTCGATCGCCGCTCCCCCACGTCGCTCGATCGATGCTTCGCTCGCTCGTCAGGCCCCCCGTCAGCCCCGCACTTACCCCATCTAGGTCGCGTCTCCTCCCGGCCTATCAGGACTTAGGACTCGTGGCCCATTGGGTCTTAGGACTAAGTCAGTGACTGATAGTAACTTCAAATGAAAACAGTCCTTATTATAAATGATTCCACCAGTAGTGATTGAAGGCTTAATGAACAAAAACACCTCGTTAGAAGGATCCACCACCTATAATGATGTACGCTTACCAGAGGTAAGCTTTCTTAAAGCTTATGTTTGAAATCCACTCTGCGGGGACACCACCATCGGTCTCAGCATAAAGGGAGGATCACCCAGAACTTTCCGTCCATAGAGGCCAAAACTCAGCAAGAGGAACCCAGGGAAATGAAAGACACATCCTCCATAGTGTGCATCTCTGCACCTTACATTGACAACACAGCACCCTATCTGGGATGCCAACTACAAACCTAGGGGACCTGTTTAAATGGAGCAATCCTCAAGCACACTGAACATGTAAGTCTGCTTAGTTACAGAACTATAGAGGTACTTTGGGATTACTACCACATGTTTTACTGTTTATTCATCACATAAACCAGAAATTCCTACAAGCCATTGTCTCGCCTGGTCCCTTTAAATTATTGCCATCCATTTAGCCCTGCCCACACAAACACTTTAAATGGTTGTAAACCTCAGGCATGAAATATGAACAAAGCATATCCCTCTATAGTGTGTACTTGTCTCAGTTAAGAGCACTAAGTGTCATTTCTGTCTGCCCCATTCCTCTGCCATCAACATGAGTCACTTAGGATAAGTTTTCCTGACACCAAGAGAAAAAACATGACAGGGGAGGGATCTCCAGATGACTGACAGCCTTAATTCTGTTCCTGTGTGCTGTGTGAAGGGAGGTGTGTCCCTTCCCTCCAATCAGCGCTCAGAGCTCTCCTCACCTAGCTCTGCAGAGTGTAACTTCAGCTCTCCATCCCCTTTTTTCTGTCAGCTCAGACAAGCTTTATAAATTCTGAACTTTGAACATATGTAGATGTAGCACCCTCTAGTGTGCTAGAATAGGCTGTTTATAGGTTTTTGTTAGTGCAGGTAAATTTAGGCTTGGCTAGCAGTCAAGCCCATATTTCATCTGAGTCAGGGTAAATGATCCAGGGAGGCTGGATGACTCCTCAGGCAGCACCCCTGGTACCCCCCCCCCCCACACACACACACACTTGCTGGAACCTTGGAGACATTTCCAGAAGAATAGGAGGGAGGTTAGATGGAGCTGCCTGGAATATTGAGGAGGGCCCTAGCCAATCCCCAGCAAATGGGTTGGCAGGGAGTAGACCCCTCTTAAATACTCAGAGTCAGGCCAGCAGGGGCAGTGTGGAGTTCGGGTGAAAGCTGGAGATGAAATGCTGAGGAGGTTGTCGGAGGCAATTGAGGGTAGCCCCCTAGTCTGGGGGGGGGGGGTAACCTCGGGCCTGGGGCTTGGGTGCTGGAGGGATCCTCTCAAAACACAAGCAGGAGTCCTGTTTAGAGGCATGGAAACAAAAGTGAGGACAGCAGGAGCCAGCTAGCATATCTGGGAGATCTCCAGGGAGAAGCCAGCCGGCAGGATGATGAGTGTGGCAGTCTGGGAGGGTTACTAGGCAGGAGGGCTAGTGAAAGGGGTAGCTGCAGCCAGGCGGGCTGGCAGTGCCTGAAGAGGTGGTGCTGGGATCAGTAACCACAGGAATGTAGCTGGACACTGAACATTTTGTACACACCAAAGGGGCCTGTGGTCCCAGCCTGTAAAGGGCTTTTGCTTAATCTGGCTGAGTGCCTTGCTAGATTTCCAAACAGTGTTCCAGCTGAGTAGTCTTCTGCAAGCAAGTAATGTGCTGGAGGGAGGGGAGTGTGTACAGAGAGTGTAAATAGTTAAAGTGTCCTTGAAGAGACTTTGTTCCAGTCAAGTGGGCATCCTATAAAATATTTATCCCCATCCAAGTTTATTAACCCCTAAATAAAAAAAAATAAAGTTGTCAGACTGTTTTCCTGTCTCAAACAAGCCTGTAGAAAGTTGGTGTGCCTGGATGTGCAGGGTGGGGGACCCCTATTCATCAGCGGCTCCTTCAGGGGATGCAGATAAACAGGTACAATATACATAGGAGGATTTGTAACATCTCTGTGTATCACCTGAGGCCAGTCACTTCACTGGGTATACGTAAGGGTTTACAACCACTTTATCTACAGGCCAAGTACAAATATTAATTCACTGTGGTTGGAAAGGTAAGAGATACTTTGGTTCTCCAACCCACGTTTTCTTTAGTTTAGAACGGTGCAAAAAAGTTAAAATCTGTCAGATTTTTATTAATGCCTCTGACCTCCCTCACTTCCTGTCTCTGTGATACCCATACAATAAATTGGTAGTCTGGGCATCACTGAGACGTTTTGTCCATGTCCCTAGGTAAAAGATTTCCCATCACTTCCTTTCTGTCCTGACAAAAAATTAGGGGTTGGGGCACATTTAGGACAATAAAAAAAACAAAAAAACAAAGGCTCTAACCTCTACCATGCACTACCAAAATCAAAATGAAAAGTTTTGGCTGTAGATATATTTTAAAATAAATAGTTATGATTTCCCTTTAAAAAACAGCAATCATCATTTCTTGATTGAAGCTCTGTGGGCGAACAATGATGGTCCAGAAGGAGTAACATTGTTTTTGCTATTCAGCAAAGAAAGAAAGAGAATCTACAGATGTAACTCAGAATACAGACCATCATAATGACAGTTTAAGATTCCACTAATTACAAATTTGTGGACACCCCAGATGTGCAAACCAGCTGAGGATTCATTCTAAAATACGGCAAAACATTCTGCTAAGACATCTTCAGCAGTAATGCTCCTACACAGAAAGCCAGAGAGCCAAGGAGACCAGGACGAAGAAAATTTGGAAGCTTAGAAAGGAAAAAATTATAGATGAGATCAGACCACAGCCTGCTGCTAATAACTGAGTATAAGCATTATGATTAAGACAGAATCTTTTCTGTTTTGCCTCATGTACAGACAACAGAAGCTTAGTAACATGTTGCTTAATTCTCACCAGATGGAATTTATTAATATGCTTCCTATTGCTTACAGGGCAAACGATCTTGCTGAGTCAAAACAAAACAGTATCTACTACAGTAAAGAAGTATACTGAATCTGTACAAAGGCCAAAAAAATAGGATATTTAAACAGCTTACCTGTAAAATCCTTTTCTTTGAAGTACATCAGGGGACACAGAGCCATAGTAGTTACTATGTGGGTTATAGGCCACCTTCAGGTGATGGACACTGGCACACCCTAAGACAAAAAGTGCACTCCCTATATAACCCCTCCCACTACTGGGAGTGCCTCAGTTTTGTAGCAAAGCAATACACGTGTATACCAAGAAGGGTGGGACCTCTGTGTCCCCTGATGTACTTCAAAGAAAAGGATTTTACAGGTAAGCCGTTTTAAAAATCCTATTTTCTTTTCATACATCGGGGGACACGGAGCCATAGTAGTTACTATGTGGGATGTCCCATAGCAATGCCAACTGAAGGGAGGGAGACACAACAAAAGTAGGGCACCAAGAGACTAGAGGACTTATACTGCAGCCTGCAGCACACTGCGCCCAAAGGCGATATCTTCATGACCTTTTATCTACTTGATAGAATCTGGTAAATGTATGGATTGAAGACCAAGCTTCGGCCTTGCAGATCTGAGCCATGGAGGCTTGGTGATGCACTGCCCAAGAAGCACTAACAGCCCTGGTGGAGTGCATTTTAATATGAAAAGGAGGAATTTTCCTCTTCAAACCATAAGCTTGAACAATCACTTAACGAATCCATTTAGAAATTTCAACGCCCCCTGTCCTCTTTTAGGACCGTCTGGCAACACAAACAAAACATCTGTTTTACAAATCCGAGCAGTCGCTTTTAAATAGACCTTGACCACTCTCACCACATCAAGAGAATGTAGTGACTTTTCTTCCACAGAATGAGGTTCTGGAAAAAATCAAGTCAGAACAATATCCTGGTTTAAATGAAAACCTGACACTACCTTCGGTGGAAAATTAGGATGAGGCCGCAATACAACCTTATCCTTATGAATAATCAAATATGGCTCTTTACAGGAAAGAGCAGCCAACTCTGATACTCTTCTTGCAGAAGATATGGCAACCAAGAAAACTATTTCCCTTGTCAAGAGGATCAAGGGAATATCTTGAATCGGTTCAAAAGGCTGTTTTGGTAAAGCCGACAGGACTAAATTTAAATCTCAAGGGTTCAGGGGTGACTTAACTGAGGGATTAATCTGCATTACCCCCTGGATAAGGTTATGAACCAGAGAGTGTGATGCAAGTGGTAGGTGAAAAAACACCGATAAGGCCGACACCTGGCCCTTGATAGTGCTCAAAGCCAGCTTAATTACTGATCCCATCTGTAGGAACACAAGGATCCTACCTATGATATATTTCCTGGGGTGCCAACCCCTGGATTTACACCAGGAGACATATGCCTTCCAGACTCTATAATATATGATTCTGGAGGCTGGCTTCCTAGCATTAACCAAGGTAGAAACTACTGAAGCTGACAGCCCATGGTCCTTTAGAATGTGGGTCTCAATAGCCAAACCGTTAAATTTAGCATTTGTAAGGTAGGATGGAACACCGGACCTTGCGAGAGAAGGTCTGGCCACAGGGGCAGGGTCCAAGGGTCCCCTACCGTCATCCTTGTGATCTCGGCAAACCAAGATCTCCTGGGCCACGCTGGGGCCACCAGAATCACCTCCTTTCCCTCTTGCTTGATCCTGCAAAGGAGACGTGGAAGCAGCAGAACAGGAGGGAGCGCATAGATCGGTGAAAACTGATCCCATAGAAAGACCAAGGCATCTGTTCCGTATGCCATCGGATCCCTTGTCCTTGACACAAAGTTGTCGATCTTGTTGTTGAACGTGGACGCAAACAGATCCACGTCCGGGACTCCCCATTTTTGGCATTATGACAGAAAGATGTCGGGGTCCATTCTCCCGGGAACAACTGTTGGCGACTCAAGTAGTCCTCCTGCCAATTCCCCATCCCTGAAAGGGATGTTGTTTTCTGCCCAAGACAGAATATGATTCACCTCTCTCTGGGCCGCATGACTTCTCGTGTCCCCTTGGTAATTGATATAACCCACGGAATTATCCTGTCGGATTGGATCCTGACAGGATAATTCCGTAATCTGAGCGTTCAGGCCTTTAGGGCCAGGCGTACTGCCCGATTCTCTAGAATATTGATGGGCATGGTCAACTCTGATTTGGACCACTTCCCTTGGACAGACGCTTCTTCCAGGACTGCTCCCCAGCCTAAAAGGCTGGCATCTGTTGTTACTACTTTCCAGATAACCGGTAGAAAGGATTTTTCTTTTTGAAGATTTTTGGATATTAACCACCAATTGAGGCTCTGGCGCACTTTGGCGAATAAACGCATGGGGAAGTCCAGAGTTTGGACCTTCTTGTTCCAAGTTGACAGGATACTGTTTTGCAGCAGTCTTGAATGAAACTGCGCATAAGGAACGGCCTCGAAAGAAGCCACCATTTTTCCCAATAAACTCATGCAAAGATGAATAGAAGGATTCTTCTTTGTTTTGACCAACCGAATCAGGTCCTTTAAGGAACCGATTCTTTCCTGGGGCAAAAATAAACTTTTCTGGACTGTATGTATGATCAGCCCTAAGTACTGCAATCTCCATGATGGTTTTAAGGAGGATCCAACCTAAAGTATTCCAGGTAACTGACTGCGGTGACCAGACTTTGGTTTAAACAGGCTACCGATTGATCTATCAAGAGTAGATGGTCTAAGTAGGCTAGCATCGTTATATTTTGAGCCCTTAACCTGGCTAAAGGAGGAGCCAGGATATTTATAAACACTCGAGGTGCAGTAGCTAGCCCGAAAAGGTAGAGCTACAAACTGGAAATGAAGATTTTCTACCTCGAAGCGTAGAAATTTCTGGTGAGCGGGGAAGAGTTTAGATCTTTGAGATCCAGAATGTCCATTTGGATTTAACCAAACCCCAACCTCTGCTCTTACATGGGGACCACCATGACCATTTTTGCCAAAAAAATGGTCCAATGCTTGAGAGAAAGACTTATTTTTCTCTGGATCCTTAGGAATGTTTTGATCTGAGAAAAAACGAGGAGACGGGAACTCTTGGAACTCCAGCTTGTACCTTGGAGCTATTGAGGAAGTCCTCTATTCGTCTTCCTGTCAGATCCTTGAGAACTGCAGAAGAATTCCCCCTATTGAGCGAGCGGGGCGCCTCCTCATAAGGAGGCTTCACTATCTTGTAGGTTTCCTCCCCAAGACCTCTTTTGTCCCTGGGGTTAATTCTGAGGATTACCTTTCGAACCTGACGGTGGAAGCCATCGTGACTGCCTGGAGGCTGATGCCCCTGACACAAAAGAAGGAGCTTTAAAAATGAAAATATATTTACTTCTTTACTTAAATGGCAAAAGGGGGTACTTTTCCCACTAGAATTTCTTTGGATGAATTATCCAAACATTCTCAAATAGCTGTTTCACCCCAAAAGGAAGACTAGCCAGGAGCTTCTGCATGGTGAAAGGAAGTTTATCCTCCGCTGACGTGCGTTCCCGCACTCATGCGTTTAGCTGTTTGTGTTAGCAACAATGCACAGAACCGTGTATAGCACCTGGTATTCCCAGTCGGTCTCCCATACAGGTATTAACCAGGCCTGACCCTGCTTAGCCTCCGAGATCAGACAAGATTGGGCGCTTTCAGGGTGATGTGGCTGTAGGCATCTCAGCAGTTGTGCGTTTGGCTAGTTTGTAAGCAAGCACCTGCATGAGGACCTTGTGGAGAGTCTACAACAGAAACTCACAAAGCAATTATTGCAAACATAAAGCTGCCAAATCCTGGGCCTGCTGAGCAGGATACCTGAACACCTGCTAGACTGGCCTCACAATGATTAAGCAAATACTGTCAGCGCAGGCTGCTCAATCTGCCAGAGAAAAAAATAGTTTTTTTTTTTTTAACAGGAATTCCAACATTTTATCCGTTGGATGCCTAAGCATTTGAGCATTGTCTGCCAAACAAAAGCTCTTATTCACAGAGGATATAGCAGCGTTAATTGCTGGTATAACCTACTTAGTGAATTTCCTCCACCATAGGATAAAGTGTAAAAAACTTTTTTAGGAGGAAAAATAATGTTTATCTGGGAGATCCTCTCAGATACAAAAAAAAGCTTTTCCAACAATAATGGACAGGAAAAGACATGCACAGTTTGAGGAGGCTTTAGCGAACCCAAACACTCAGTTAAGGGAGCATAAATGTGGAGCGGACCATACAGCAAGAAATTGCACCATCAATCTTAAGATTGAAACCAGCTGATTCTCCCACATTTGACACCTCAGAAGAAGAGTCATCAGCCTCATCACGGTCCCCTGAGGGGATTCGTCTTCTCCCGCCCCTAGTTCCTCAGTTTGAGGGTCCTGGGCAACGGAAGAGAACCTGGATGATTAAAGTCGCTAAACTTTTTTTTTTTTAAAACACATTCCAGCATTGGAGGATGCCAACGCCGCGCTAAGCCTCGCCCCCTCCTCGCATCTCGCCCCCCTCCTTTCTCTTTCAAAAAGAGTTTTCCTGCACAAGCATGGGCCTGCGATCTGACGGGATCGGCTTGTGTGTGAGGGAGGGATGGCGTGGAGGAGACCTGGAAGCCGCCCCTGAACCGGCATTGCCGATAGTTTTCAGTTCTCCTTTATACTAAGCCTCATGATGAGGGGAAGAGTTCAGCCCAGGTGGGGGTGTCTGGCGGAAGCAAAAACCCCCCAAACTTACCGGAGGTCTGCCTGCTGGCTGGAGAAAAAGAGTCTGCTGCTTCTATGACACAGCGTGATCTCTGAGCAAAGCATGAAAAGGTACTTGCTCCATACAGCCCCCAGTGGTGACACTTCGGCATAACAACATTTACTTTAAAGGAGACAATTCATAAGAAAATTTTAAAAATTTCTTAGAAAAACTCCACTTACCTTTCCCGCCGCAGGGTTTTCTGTGGTAAACCAACAGACCCAATCTTCACCCTTCACGGTGGGTTCCGTTAAACCTTCAGGAGCTGGGGATCCTTGAGGAAACCCACAATCCTGGACCTGCAATAGCACCACAGGCAGTAAACTTTATGGCCTTAATACCAAAAAGTACTGGATTCCAGGGTCCAGCTCTGAAAAGGGAAGCATTCACAGGCAAAAACCTTGTTTCTTTGGACACGAGGCCCGGGTACCATTCAATTCGGCCAGAAAGACACCTTGAACGGATCCGTCTGCATAGCTAGCCCCAGCAAAGATTGCTCCAGAGGATCTCAGCTCAGCACATCTTTACTCCGTGACCAACACCTAGACACTGGCGAAAAAACTGAGGTACTCCCAGTAGTGGGAGGGGTTATATAGGGAGTGCACTTTTTGTCTTAGGGCATGCCAGTGTCCATGACCTGAAGGTGGCCTATAACATAGAATGAATGACAAAAGTATGAAGTTATGCCCTTTCTGGCAATGGCTAAATTACATATAAAACTGACCACAAAGGGAAAATTGAGCAGACCTTTTGGCTTTGGCAAGGTTGCAATATTTTTTATATAGCATTAAAAGGTCATTGAATGTTTTGCTTTCTGCTGTCGGGTGGTACCTTTGTCACCATTTCTGCCACAGTATAGAGCAATACTATTGGCCAGCTCTGATCGATACTCATGCTTGTAATACAGAGTTACTGTTGGCCATTAACTGTGGGGAGCAAAGGGCTAGTCACCAGTATTGCCTGTAGGCTCCATGCGGCTGATCTTTTTCCCCTTTACTGAAGTATAGAGATAGCCATCTTGGTAGAGGTAACGGTTTGCTTCCTTATGGAAGAGCTGTCCCCTGATGACTGTTGAGTTACTGATCAAGAACCAGCAAGGAAAGTCTACAAACCACAGATCCCCAGAATGGATAAAGCAGAAGCAGGGATAACCTTGCACTGCATGTCCTCAGGTACAGCTTCCTCTCCATAAAGGAGCATAAGTAGCACAATAGTGACATCTCCAAATCCCATGAGTCTAGCAGTCAGAGTCAGCAGTGCATAGATCAGGGATCCTCAAACTATGGCCCTCCAGCTGTTGCAGAACTACACATCCCATGAGGCACTGTAAAACTCTGACATTCACAGACATGACTAGGCATGATGGGAATTGTAGTTCCTGAACACCTGGAGGGCCGCAGTTTGAAGACCCCTGGCATAGATGATCTCACACTGCAGATATACAGCTATGAGGTACAAGCAACAGAGGTACCTAGGCAGAGGACATGCACTGCTATTTTTCAGGAGATATTCAAGTCAAAATTCCTGCTTAGGCACAGTTAGCATTTGTAAATGTTCCATATAACACAGCAAATATTTATCTTTTAAAGTTTTCTTCCACTTTAAATGGAAGTCATCATCTAAAAAGCTCAAGCATCTAAACTACACCTAACTGTCTGCTTGCTGTATTAGGCTTCATGTACACTAGCCTACATTTAACGCGGCCACGGGAAAACTCAAAATGCAGCGAAGTCGTGGCACATTTTTGCTTTGCCGTGTTTTTGCAGCGGTTTGCATTTTCCTGTGGCCAGCGGTCAAACCATTTCTTTCCTGAATGCGATTCTTCCGCGTTCAGGAGAGGGCAGCTCCTAAACTCTGCTAAAAGCCTATGGGGTTGATTTACTAAAACTGGTGCACACAGAATCTGGTGCAGCTATGCATAGTACCCAATCAGCTTCCAGGTTTTATTGTCAAAGCTTAACTGAACAAGCTGCAGTTAGAAGCTGATTGGTTATTATGCACAGCTGCACCAGATTCTGTGTGTACCAGTTTTAGTAAATCTCCCCCTATGTGTACATGGAGTTAAGGAGCTTTGGCAAAAAAAAAAGCCAAAAACTGCTTAACTCAAGTGTAGGAGTTGGCAGTGTAGGCTAGTGTAGATGAAGCCTTATGAAAAAAAATACATGATATCATGCATAGCACATTTCTTATATCAGCTACCATACAAGCCAGAAAGCCTCCTTTACCTGGTTGGTTTACCTATTGTTGAGAATGTGTTACTATAGCCCATAGCAGGTCAGGAAGCAGCTGTGGGTCCCAGCAGGCGATGGAGCCTGGAATCTTAGGAAGATGCGTGCCTCTCATCCCACCTCTGGCTCAGTGATGTATGAAGCCAGTAATCAGACCCAGCTGTGACTGTGTATGAAAGGAATGTATATATAATTCAGGCATCTGTGTCAGATTGGTAAAGATGCAATTACTGCGTAGAAATGTTGTGTCTTCTGGGATGGAGCAAATCTCTGAATGTGACTAATGACAGTGGGGAGCAGTTCAGGGATGTAAGTCATCATTCGGAATATCTCTATTGTATTCTAGTGATCTGTAGATACACCTGTGCCTACACTTAGTTTTCTGTCACTCCTTTACTGTTTCTCATAGTGTAATGCTAGCGCCATGATACCACCGGTGTATATTTCTGCTTGCTTGGGTCTAGAATGGATCTGAACTCCACTTAAAAGGTTCCAACCTCTCGGCTATCTTGAAATGTGAGAGTCTTTTAAATGCAGACCATGCCCCACATAACTGTGTGACTGGATACACAGACGTGTGTTAGGCTGGGTTCACACTGGTGCGACACGACAGCCGTCCTACTTTGGATCCGACTTTGCCCTGCGACATGAAGCCGGCATGTGTCCGATTTTCAATGAACGGGGATCCGACTTGGATCCCCGCCAATGCCCGGCACTGTGTTTGGTATGAATCTTTAGGGGGAACTCCGCGCCAAATTTTAAATAAAAAACCGGCATGGGTTCCCCCTCCAGGAGCATACCAGGCCCTTGGGTCTGGTATGGACCTTGAGGGGAACCCCCTACGCCGATAAAAACGGCGTGGGGGTCCCCCCCAATCCATACCAGACCCTTATCCGAGCACGCAGCCCGGCCGGACAGGAATGGGGGTGGGGACGAGCGAGCGCCCCCCCCCCCCCCCCCTGAACCGTACCAGGCCGCATGCCCTCAACATGGGGGGGTTGGTGCCTTGGGGGAGGGGGCGCGCTGCGGCCCCCCACCCCAAAGCACCTTGTCCCCATGTTGATGAGGACAAGGGCCTCTTCCCGAAAACCCTGGCCGTTGGTTGTTGGGGTCTGCGGGCGGAGGGCTTATCGGAATCCAGGAGCCCCCTTTAATAAGGGGGCCCCCAGATCCCGGCCCCCCACCCTATGTGAATGAGTATGGGGTACATGGTACCCCTACCCATTCACCTAGGGAAGTGTCAATAAAAAAAAACCACAGTACACAGGTTTCAAAATTAATTTATTGGGCAGCTCCGGTATCTTCTTCCGACTTCTCCCGGTGTTCCGCCTCTTCTCCCGGGCCCCGCCGCTATCTTCTTCCAGCTCTATTGCCAGCGAGGGGCCCGGTCTGCTGCCGCTGTCTTGTCGCCGCTGTCTCGCCGCTCCTTCTCTTCATCTCTTCTTCCGATGTTAACACGACGCTCTCCCCGGCTGGAATGCTCTCTGTGCGCTCTGCTCTGACTTATATAGGCGGTGACCCCGCCCCCTTATGCCGTCACAGTCCCTGGGCATGCTGGGACTGTGACGTTTTAGGGGGCGTGGTCATCACCCGATGACCACGCCCCCTTATGCCGTCACAGTCCCAGCATGCCCAGAGACTGTGACGGCATAAGGGGGCGGGGTCACCGCCTATATAAGTCAGAGCAGAGCGCACAGAGAGCATTCCAGCCGGGGAGAGCGTCGTGTCAACATCGGAAGAAGAGATGAAGAGAAGAAGCGGCGAGACAGCGGCGACAAGACAGTGGCAGCAGACCGGGCCCCTCGCTGGCAATAGAGCTGGAAGAAGATAGCGGCGGGGCCCGGGAGAAGAGGCGGAACACCGGGAGAAGTCGGAAGAAGATACCGGAGCTGCCCAATAAATTAATTTTGAAACCTGTGTACTGTGTTTTTTTTTATTGACACTTCCCTAGGTGAATGGGTAGGGGTACCATGTACCCCATACTCATTCACATAGGGTGGGGGCCGGGATCTGGGGGCCCCCTTATTAAAGGGGGCTCCTGGATTCCGATAAGCCCTCCGCCCGCAGACCCCGACAACCAACGGCCAGGGTTGTCGGGAAGAGGCCCTTGTCCTCATCAACATGGGGACAAGGTGCTTTGGGGTGGGGGGCCGCAGCGCGCCCCCTCCCCCAAGGCACCAACCCCCCCATGTTGAGGGCATGCGGCCTGGTACGGTTCAGGAGGGGGGGGGGCGCTCGCTCGTCCCCACCCCCATTCCTGTCCGGCCGGGCTGCGTGCTCGGATAAGGGTCTGGTATGGATTGGGGGGGACCCCCACGCCGTTTTTATTGGCGTAGGGGGTTCCCCTCAAGGTCCATACCAGACCCAAGGGCCTGGTATGCTCCTGGAGGGGGAACCCATGCCGGTTTTTTATTTAAAATTTGGCGCGGAGTTCCCCCTCAAGAACATCTGAGCACAAGTCGCGTGCCGAAGTCGGATCATGCAAGACGGCAATCCGACTTTGATCCGACTTCAATGATAGTCAATAGGCTGAAGTAGGATCAAAGTCGGACCAAAGTAGTACAGGGAGCATTTATAAAGTCGGAACGACTTGTGTCGGACCAGTTAGGACGGCTCCCATAGGGAAACATTAAATTTCACACGTCATGCGACATGAGCTCCCAATGTCGGAGCGTTTGTCGGACCAGTGTGAACCCAGCCTCAGTGTTATAAATGATCCCCCTGTGGAAAAAACAGAAACCGCACAGGAAATTATGAAGCCTGTGCACGTGTAACACATGCAAAATTAACAGCCGCCTTATTGAAGAACATTTTATTTACACAAATTTTTTTTGGAGCTGATATACACATAAATGACAGACCTGTAACAGAAACACCACCCTGCAGTTCCACCGATAACAGACACCACCCGCCTGTATCATGTCTTCTAGCAGTCTTCTATAGAATAAACTGAGTGTACTGATTAGCACACCACAAATGGCATCTAGCGAGGAAAGGGCTTTAGCCTAGTACACACGATGAGAAAATCGGATGTACTATTTTGCACGCTAGTCTTATAACAAAAGCGAGGGGCTTACTAAAGGTACGAAAATTCCTGTACGACAGGATACAAACTCCCGCATAGTGTACATAGATACATTCTAGTGTGTAATCAGAAGTGATTTATTGTACGTGTGACCCCTCTTCTCATAAAGGGCTTAATAATAGTCCACGGGGCTATCAACAGGCTAACAGAATATTATTCACAAAATGCAAGCTATGATTTTTCATATTTAAAGTAGTAGTAAACCCCCGATTGTCACTTTTACCTATAGGTAAGCCTAGAACAAGGCTTACCTATAGGTAGTGGAAGTATTTCCTAAATGTGTGCTGTTTAGGAGATATTTACCTTGTAGTG
This sequence comes from Aquarana catesbeiana, assembly GCF_042186555.1. Taxonomy (NCBI): domain Eukaryota; kingdom Metazoa; phylum Chordata; class Amphibia; order Anura; family Ranidae; genus Aquarana; species Aquarana catesbeiana. Next base: position 241,134,201 of record NC_133333.1, read on the forward strand.
CGTCTATTATGTCATCGACCCATGGGCTGTGAAGAAACGGACCTCCGTGCTGTTTCTTCACTTGCAAGTGCCATGACTGACGGCTTCCTGCACATGCGTGGGAGTGACTGACGGCATTGACATCAAGCGGCCAGTCACAGAGCCGGAGTTCGTGGCCCTGGAAGGAAGAGGGGCAGGGATGGATGCGGCCACCAGCGGGGACAGTGCAGGCTTCGTTTGCAGGTAAGTGCCACACAATGGGCTAGTATGCGATGCATACTATCCCATTATGCTTTTACTTTGCAGAGCAAAAAAGAGGAAGTAAAACCCATCAGGGTTTACTTCCTCTTTAAGAAAAATTTTTGTTATAGACGATAATTGTTTTTGTTGCCCTTTAATTCTTCTGGGTCTTTTTTTAGTTTCCGATAAGCGTGGACTTGTTGATTTGCTTTTTGGGTAATTAGTATTGAGTAATTTGTTGATTTTTGGGTAATTAGAATGGTATTCGTACAGAATACCGTACTAATTACCCAAAAATAATTTGTTCTGTTATCGTGCGAGAAAAATTTTGTGTTCGTCCCTTCGGATATTATCGCACAAACTGTAATGATCGGCTCTCGAAAACTGTTTACTAACGATTAGATTATCGATCGATGGTTCCATAAGCTGTTTTCTCACCTGATTTTCTCATTGTGTGTATCAGGCATATGAGCCAACTGTTTTACTTACCTAAAAATACTGGCACCGGTGTATACAGCTGATATAACAAGGAACCACTCCTCCGCTCTACTCCCTAGAGTCGGTGTGCGATCCAATAACAAATTTAAAATTATAGCGCAGTATTTATTATAATAAAGGAATCCACCAAATATAAAAATAAAACCAACTCACATTTCTAAGTGCCTAAAAACACTGGCACCAGTGTACACACCTGAAATAAAAAGGAACTGCTCCTTCACTCTACTCCCTAGAGTCAGCATGAATTCCAATAACCAGAAGTCCGTAACCGAATGTGACGTCACTCTGAGACCAAAAGTGACGGCTGTGGACGGCCTCAGTTTCACCAAAGCGCCTGAAGAGCTTCCTTTCCTTTAGACGCCACACTGGTGAAACATTTTGAGGTGGTCCACAGACGTCACTTTTGGTCTCAGAGCGACGTCACATTCGGTTACGGACTGGTCTTAGAGTGACGTCACATTACAGACTTCTGGTTATTGGAACGCACGCCGACTCTAGGGAGTGGAGCAGTTCCTTGTAATATTAGCTGTTTACTCTGGTGCCGGTGTTTTTACGCACTTATAAATGTGAGCTGGATTTGTTTTTTTATATTACACCCTGTTCCAAATTATTATGCAAACTCTATTTCAGTGTCACAAAGATTAAATATTTTGTTTTTCAGTTTAACTCATGGATGGCATTGTGTCTCAGGGCTCTTTTGATCACTGAAAACAATCTCGGACACCTGTGATAATTAGATTGCCAGGTTAGCCCAATTAAAGGAAAAACTACTAAAGGAGGGTATTCCACATTATTAAGCAGAGCACCATTTTCAAGCAATATGGGGAAGAAAAAGGATCTCTCTGCTGCCGAAAAGAGTGAAATAGTTCAATGCCTTGGACAATGTATGACACTATTAAGAGATTTGTGGTTGATTTAGAGCACAGACGGGTTTTTTGCAGATAAAGGCACATTGAGGAAGATTTCTGCCAGATCCTTGCATTGGATCAAGAGAGCAGCTGCTAAAACACCATTACATAGCAGCAAAAAGATATTTGAAGCTGCTGGTGCCTCTGGAGTCCCACGGACATCAAGGTTTAGAGTCCTACAGAGTCTTGCAACTGTGCATAAACCTTCCATTCGGCCACCACTAACCAATGCTCACTAACCAATGCTCACAAGTAGAAAAGGCTGCATTGGGCAGAAAAATACATAAAGACTAATTTTCAAACAATCCTGTTCACTGATGAGTGCCGTGCAACCCTGGATGGTCTAGATGGATGGAGCAGTTGATGGTTGGTGGACGGCCACCCTGTTCCAACAAGGCTGTGACGTCAGCAAAGCAGTGGTGGAGTCATGTTTTGGGCCGGAATCATGGGAAGAGAGCTGGTCGGCCCCTTTAGGGTCCCATAAGGTGTAAAGATCACCTCTGTAAAGTATGTGGAGTTCCTGACTGAGCACTTCCTTCCCTGGTACAGAAGGAAGAACTATGCTTTCCATAATAAAATCATCTTCATGCATGACAATGCACCATCTCGTGCTGCAAAGAATACCTCTGCATCAATGGCTGCTATGGGGATAAAGGGAGAGAAAGTCATGGTGTGGCCTCCATCCTCCCCTGACATCAATCCTATTGAGAACCTTTGGAGCATCCTCAAGTAAAAGATCTATGAGGGTGGGAGGCAGTTTACATCCAAACAGCAGCTCTGGGAGGTTATTCTGACATCTTGCAAACAAATTCAAGCAGAAACTGTCCAAAAACTCACAAGTTCAATGGATGCAAGACTTGTGCAGCTGCTATCAAATAAGGGGTCCTATGTTAAAATGTAACGTGACCTGTTAAAATGTTTAAAAAGTTAAAATGTTGTTCAAAGTTTGATTGAAATAGCTTTTGATTTCAGTAAATATGTTGCAAACACAACAAATGACAATTTTCAGTTCTTTACAACCTATAAAGTGTTTTGAAACTTAATGTGCGTAATAATTTGGAACAGTGCATTGTAAGTTTTTTATTTTGAAAAAAAAACTGTTATCATTAGGAGGTTTGTTCAATAAAATTTGAATTGTACTCTTAATAGTTGATAACATGAGAATTATGCTGACTGTTGTTTACATCAATTATTTAGGTAAGTGAGAAAAATATCATTGGCATAATAATTTGGAACAGGGTGTATATATGTTTGGTGTATTCCTTTATTATAATAAATACTGCTCTATGATTTTAAACTCTGGATTATTGTCGGTTAAGTGTATGGAGTAGACTGAATTAACTACAGAGAGCAGACACGGATCGCAAAGGAAACCCTCATACACAGAGATACGGCACATATTGCCTTTCTTAAGTAAGAGGTCAAGTGCTTGTGATGAGTGTGCATAATTAACTCACGTCATGATTCAAGCATACAAGTGTGAAAAGAGAAGAGGAAGAACCATAAGTATATCACTGTTATTTGGTGTTGGGACACTTTACTTGGATTTTATAGTTGTTTAGCTGGACACTAAATTATTATTGTTTGAAGTTTGATGTGTATTTGGTTTATGTATTTGCACATAAGTGAAGCGCAGCCACCTTACTTATTTTGATAGAACTGAAGGCAAAACATTTCTTTTATTTTAGTTATACATACACTTAAAGAGGCAGCTACACTTTTATTTACTTTTACATTTTTATTGGTAATTGTGGAGAGAGGCGCCTTACAGGGATTCTGCTTGCCTTCAGTTCTACTTTAACAAGCTTGTAGCAGATTATTTTAAAAACTTTTAAAACACCCTTCAGATCTAGTCTGGGAAATCTTAAAATCCTAATGGAAATGCCAGCTGTAGCTTAGCACAAGCTTTCAGCAAGCTTCAGTACTGCCAAAGTCTGCCAAAAGCTTGTTTAATGATAAAGTCCCCACTCCCTTTTGTATCAGAAGGCTGCTTTAAAAGGCCCTGAAATTATGTTTGAAGCTTGTTAAATGCTTTGTAAATGCTGACAGAATCTATTCAAATCAATGCTTACAAATTAATACTAACCGATACCTGCATCTATGAGTCCATATTCATACCATGCCATGGAAGGGATTATGGGCTGCTGGGTCTGTCCACCTCATGAATGGACTAACATAGTGGTCAGGATCTGTAAGAAAGCAGATTAAATTTAAAATGATGACTCTCAAACCACAAGCTAGTTGAATAGGATTTCTCATTCCAGTACGGCTACTCATCAATTCTACAGTATTTATCCCCTTGATCACTCATCTTTCCCCTGTGATTATGTGTCAGGAGTGTGTGATGACCTGTACATGCTCAGAGATATCTGTCAGTAATAATTTCCTAAAGCCAAGATTCATCTACTGAGTGATAACATACAAGAAGGTGAGATTGTATTGCTTTGGTCATAACCACACTACACTAGGGCACCCTAGGCTTACTCCACTCATAGCCTGGGTTAAAGAATCCTTGACAATCACTCATTATTTCAATATACAAAACCCTCACTGAAAAATTTTCATCTTTCATCTCCCTCAGTACTTCTCTTCTCTTTAATTTCTCAATTTCTTTTTATATGTATATGGCCCTCCTGGTATTGGTAGAGGGGTCCTTGAACCCAAATACATGGTCGAACAGATGCCTGGACCTGGCCCTGGGAGGGTACTGGATACAGGATGAAAGTATTGTTGTTGTATAGAGTTTTCATTGATATTCAGCTTTTATGATGCCCTAGGTTTTAAGGGTTTTTACGTTTCCTACTTGGAAGGGCACTGTTTTCCTTCTAATCAGGGTCCTTCACTTCATGGAATAGCTGTGAGTTGGCCCACAATAACTACCTGGACCTTTAATCGAACTATCGAGCAGGTCAACTTTGTTCCCTATCGTCCTATGTATACCAATGCTGCTGTGTATATTATCTTAGCAATTTACTGTTGTTGCTATATTTTGAATTTCTTTTTTATTTTGGAAAGAAAAACGTAATAAAAACGATTGAAACAGAATCACCCCATTATCGTCCCATACTACTTCCTGCAGTCAATTTGGGAAGTTGAGTGCACGTGCTCAGCATCATATCCAGAGGTTGTCTTTGGGAAATAGATGCATGAGTGCTGCCAGCATTGCTGCAGAGGTTGAAGGGGTGGGGGGTCAGCCTGTCAGTGCTCAGACCATACGCCGCACACTGCATCAAATTGGTCTGCATGGCTGTTGTCCCAGAAGGAAGCCTCTTCTAAAGATGATGCACAAGAAAGCCCACAAACAGTTTGCTGAAAACAAGCAGACTAAGGACATGGCTTACTGGAACCATGTCCTGTGGTCTGATGAGACCAAAATAAACTTATTTGGTTCAGATGGTGTCAAGCGTGTGTGGCAGCAACCAGGTGAGGAGCACAAAGACAATTGTGTCTTGCCTACAGTCAAGCCGGGTGGTGGGAGTGTTATGGTCTGGGGCTGAGAGAGAGAGAGAGAGATTCCAGAAGCACCTCCTTAGTACCTTAACTCTTCTGCTCCAGCCACAGTCGTTCTTCGGTTCTCCTGCTGCCCTCAGGCATAATCATAGCGTGACTCTGGAGGCAGACTGGTGGGCGATGCCGTGCCGGCTTGATGCAAGGAGTATGCTCCCCTCAGGCATATCCCTTCGCAGCCTGCAGTGGCCGGATCACACAGAAGGTAAAATGTGTCTGCCGTCGCTGCTGACTGTCCTTTCTCTTTACTCAAAAAGCTACACCTGCCACGACACTCTGGGCTATGGACCCCAGATTCGAGCTATAGCCCCAAAAGCCATCCCCTAGCGACGCCACTGTCAACATGTACTGTGACATACTGAAGCAGAACATGATCCCCTCCCTTCAGAGACTGGTCCGCAGGGCAGTATTCCAACATGATATCCACCCCAAACACACCTCCAAGACGACCACTGCCTTGCTAATGAAGCTGAGAGTAAAGGTGATGGACTGGCCAAGCATGACTCCAGACCTAAACCCTATTGAGCATCTGTGGGGCATCCTCAAAGGGAAGGTGGAGAAGCGCAAGGTCTCTAACATCCACCAGCACCGTGATGTCATCATGGAGGAGTGGAAGAGGACTCCAGTGGCAACCTTTGAAGCTCTGGTGAACTCCATGCCCAAGAGAGTTAAGACAGTGCTGGAAAATAATGGTGGCCACACAAAATATTGACACTTTGGGCCCAATTTGGACATTTTTGCTTAGTGGTGTACTCACTTTTGTTGCCAGCAGTTTAGACATTAATGGCTGTGTGTTGAGTTATTTTGAGGGGACAGCAAATTTACACTCTTATACAAGCTGTACACTCACTATTTTACATTGTAGGAAAGTGTCATTTCTTCAGTGTTGTCACATGAAAAGATATAATAAAATATTTACAAAAATGTGAGGGTTGTACTTACTTTTGTGAGATACTGTATAAGGTATATAAAAATTATACTATGTGCATCCACCAAGACACATGTTGATCTGCATTCTGACACATCACGCTTCATCTCCCGCTTTATCTAACTTTTTTATGGAGCTCTACACTGTATGACTCATAGCAGTTGCTGTTAGCAAGATGTTCTACCCCTCCTTCAGGATTGTCTGGCTACACTGAGTGTTAAAACCTTGTTCCGCTTCAGTAAACCCATCCGATTCTCTATTAGACTGGGCGATACGTGAATTGACCTCAATTTATTTGCTATTTATTTCTATACTGAACAAAAGATGAATGTTCCGTGTCTGGTGGTTATGTCTGTGAACCTGGCTAGATGTGTTAGAGCTGGAACACTGCCTGTAATACTTTAGTTTGTAATAAATCTGCCCTTGTTGCAACATTTGTTTTATATACATGGAGATAGGTCCGTGCGTCACTGCTGGAAGATATGTGCGATTTGTGAAGACATTAAAGAAATATTATCAACTGTATGCCTTCAATGCAGTCAAGGAGCACCGTGCTCTACCCAAGCAACTGGAATATTCAGGCATAAATTCAATGTCAGATGTAAAAAGAACCTCTTGTAATACAATTTACATCAAACATGGGCAACCTATGTTCTTGTAACTGCTTAGAAAAATGAATGCTGGGATTTGTACCGCTTCAGTGCTTGAAAGGCTACAGTTTGGTGAAGCACAGTTTCCACAATCTCAGTAAAGATTAATATTAACCACTTCAGCTCCAGGAAGGATTTGCCCCCTTAAAGACCAGGCCACGTTTGCAAAACAGCACTGCTTTGCTTTAACTGACAATTGCGCGGTCGTGCGATACTGTAGCCAGATAAAATTTATGTTCTTTTTTTCCCCACAAATAGAACTTTCTTTTGATGGTATTTGATCACATCTGCGGTTTTTATTTTTTGCACTATAAACAAAAAAAGACAGACAATTAAAAAAAAAAACTATATTTTTTTACTTTCTGCTATAAAACATTCCCAATAAAAAAAAATGTAAAAAAAAAACATTTTCTTCATCAATTTAGGCCAATATGTATTCTGCTACATATTTTTGGTAAAAAAAAAAATCCAATAAGCGTATATTGATTGGTTTGCGCAAAAGTTATGGCGTCTACAAACTATGGGATAGATTTAGGGACTTTTCACTTTTTGAAATATTTTTTTACTATTAATAGCGGCGATCAGCGATTTTTAGCAGGGCTGCGACATTGCGGCAGACAAATCTGACACTAAATGACAGTTTTTGGGGAGCAGTGACACCAATACAGTGATCAGTGCTAAAAAAAAAGCACTGTCACTGTATAAATGACACTGGCAGGGAAGGGGTTAACACCAGGGGCGATCAAGGGGTTAAGTGTGCTCCTAGGGAATGCTTTCTAACTGTGGGGGGGGGAGTGGATGCACTGGAGGAAAAGGGAGATCCGTGTTTCAGCTTAGCTAAAATACAAGATCTCTCTTTTACTCCCTGACAGAACAGCAGTCTGCCTTGTTTACACAGGCAGACCGCCGTTCTGCCTTTCCTCCGAACGATCGTCGCGTCCCGGTGGCCCTTGCAGCCACCGGACTGGCTGATTGGCTTCCGCTGTGTCCAATCACAGCCGGAGTGGCGTTCTGTAGGCGCGCGCCCCCTAGTTCGCGTGCACAAAATCACATACAGGTACGTGATTTCGCGCAGCCGGGCCCTGCTGCAGTATATATGCATTGGGCGGTAAGGAAGTGTTTAATCATTCAGAGCCCTGAGTAAAGCTTTGTATGGAGTATGCAGCCTGCAATATCCAGTTGGTAGTAGACATTTATACATTTTGGTATATCAAAGAAGAGAAAATATTTCAGGTGTTGCAAATCAAATAGGTTTATATTAACAGCAGCTATGGCCAACACGTAAAGATTAATGGGAGAACAGCTAGTACTATCCAAAAATTCCCTGCAATCTGTGTTTTATACAATGCCTTATGCCTGGTACACACGATCCGATTATCGGACGAATGATCGTCCGTTTTTTTTTTTGCATGCTAATCTCATGTTGAATCTGATGAGCTTACTAAAGTCACAAAAATTCCTGTACGACAGCATAAAAATTCGGAAGTGATGTCATGTGTTGTAATGCATTTGTATTGCATTTTCGAACGATAGGTGTACTGATTAAACGAAAATCGTACAAAAAAAATTTCTGTGCATGTCCGATAGAATAATATTCGGATGAACTGTCCTGATCGGCTCTCGAAAGCTCTGTACTAACGTTCTGATTATTGTACGATCCATTCGAATGCAGAATTTTTCGTACGATTTTCGGATCGTATGTACGGGGCATAAAGCTAGGTATACGCGGGCAAGAAATCGGCAAAAAATCACCTGGAACTGTCCGACTTTCAGTCCATGTGTACAGCTCCTAGACCGACCGAAGTCAGTTTTACGACCAACTTCTGTCAAACGAACATGCTGGAAAACCAGCACCCAATTAGCACTGGCAGCCAATGGTTGCCAGCACTGATCAGTGTGTTTTGGGGGGGGGGGGGGGGGCAGACGCCCTGTCAGAACACAATAGCTCAGCGGGGGAGATCGCAGCACTAACATCACTTAGTTAGTATGGCGACCTGGATTAAATGAAAAAAAAAATTAATATGTGGACCTAGCCTTACACGGAATTATGACCCGGGTGTTTGAACAAAGTATAATGGAGTGCACTGATAAGAAAACAGCAGTAACCTGTTAAATTTTAAAGTGTTACTAAACCCACAACAGTACAATCAGTCTGTATATGCAGTAAAGCATGCTTGTTATACTCACTGTGGAACCTATGGGTCTAATCCTGCACATTGTGTAAAAAGGCTGTTTGATCCTGTCTTCCCTGATCCACCCCTTCTTCAACTGTCCACAATCCATCTCCTGATAGGACAGAACATTTGGAGTCACACTGCACATGCTCAGTTTGGTGTGTATTGCTAGAGTTTTATTTTTTTTTGGGGGGGGGGGGTGCATGTGTTTAGCACAGGGCCAATCAGCACTGTCCAGACAGATTATCAGGGGTCATGCAGCCTCATTGGACCGTCAGATTAGAACGAAAACTCCCCCTACTAACTTTAACCAGTGCTCGGCCGGACACTGACAGAAGTCATAAGACTGCTATATACTGCTATTGAGAAAAGATATTTAGCAGTTTATATTTACTAAAATAATTGCATTTCCATGTTCTGTGTACTGTGGGAGACCAGATATAGTGAATTCAGGCTCCTGGGTTTAGTAACACTTTAAAGTGATTGTAAAGGTTTATTTGTTTTTTTTTTCTAAATAACAAACATGTCATACTTGCCTGCTCTGGGCAAGGGTTTTGCACAAAGTGGCCCTGATCCTGCTTTTCTGAGTTCCCCCGGCAGCGCTCCTGGCTCCTCCTCCTCATCGAGTGCCCCGCCCCATGTCACTGGATTCGATTGACAGCAGCGGGAGCCAATGACTCCCGCTGCTATCAATCTAACCAATGAGGACCAGAGACAGTGGCTGGAGCTACTGGGCTTGTTCTCTTCGCTGGAACAGTCGGGTTCAGGTAAGGAAAATGGGGGCTCTGGGGGGCAGCTGCAGCACAGAAGGTTTTTCCCCTTAATGTATAGAATGCATTAAGGTTAAAAACCTCCTGTGATGCAGCTGCACCCCAGAGCCCCCCTTTTACTTACCTGATCCTGGTCTTTCCAGCAATTGGAACAAGCACACCAGCTCCAGCCGGTTTCTCGGGTCCTGATTGGACAGATTGATAGCAGCACAGCCATTGGCTTCCACTGCTGTCAATCAAATCCAATGACGTGGGAGCCAGGGGTGGGGCCAAGTCCTACTGTCTGTATCAATGGATGCAGCAGCAGGACACGGGAGCACGCCCACACGAGTGCCCCCATGGAATGCGGCTCTCCGTGGGGGCACTCGAGAAGAGGAGGAGCCAGGAGCGCTGCTGAGGGACACCAGAAGAGGAGGATCGGGGCCAATCTGTTCAAAACCAACTGCACAGAGGAGGTAATTACAACATGTTTGTTATTTTTATTTTATTTTTTTAAATTAAGCTTTACATATCCTTTGAGTGAAGATACATTCTCATTTTCTGATGATTTGTTTAGAATTGGCAAAGTCAAATGGCAGATGTAAAGGGCTTGGGCACTATAAATATTTGGCTTCCCCAAAATTCTCCTGGTCCTGGCACTGTTTCGTTCCCTTAGCAACACTATTTACAGTGCTGACTCATGTAGTTGAACCCACAGATATCTTAAAGGGGTTACCAGACTATGTAGAGCACCCCTCAGGGGAACAGAGATGTGGCAGGACTGCAGATGAGAAGGAATGTTTAAAGAGCATCTATGGTCAAAATGTAAAATCATATATTCTTTTCCACATTGTATTCCAAAAATGTCTAGCCTTCTTCTATTAATCTGAAGCATTTTGAAGTTTGTAAACTTAAAAAAAAAAAAAAAATTAAAATTCAGCAGCTACAAATACTGCAGCTGCTGACTTTTAATTGGATACTTACCTGTCCCAGGGTCCAGCGATGCGGGGGATCGAAGCCCCGCTAGTCTCCCCCTCCGTTCAGCGGCGTCGACATTGCAACTGTGGGCGCCGGGCTGTGGCTTCACAGCCTGGCACCCATTGTGCATGCGCGAGCGGCGCCGCGCGCCGTGATTGGCCGCTCAGTCACCTGGGACCTGTAATGGGTCTCAGATGATTGACAGGAGGGAGGTAGCAGAGCTGAGCCCTTCCTGTGCCGAGACGGAAGTGATGTCACCAGCCCAGGCACTGAAAGAGGCAGACTACGAGGGACCCCCTAGCAACTGGCATTTAGAGGTGAGTAAAAAAAAAAAAATATCCACTTTTTTTTGTATTTTTTTTTTAGGATTTTTCATGTAGTTTTTTTTTTTTTTGGGTGGAACCCCACTTTAAGATCATCACATCTTTACTTCCTTGGATACAGTGACATGCAGTCACTATGCTGTGTGAGTAGGCACTGCTGTGTCACGCATTTCACAGAGCCTGCCTTCTGAGCTACAGAGGTACTAAGAGGAGGAGTCAGTACAAAGATCACTGCTTGCAAGGAGCAAGGTATCATCGGATATGTAGTTCTTAGAAATTGAAAGTAAATAGCAGAGAAGAATATGCAAAGCATGGAGCCAATCCAGGAAGTTGTGGAAAAAGACAGCAAACAGACACAACCCACAACATGAAAGGAGATATTGCAAGTAAACTTATGTTAAAATGTCAAATATAGGTGTTGTTTGTATTGTAATAATGTTATAAAATGAATGTGTATGCTGTGACCATAGAAATATTTTAATGCACAATTGCAGAAAAACTCATGGTGTAAAGCTTGTCCAGTGGAGTACAAATACACTTTAGCAAAAGGGCTCAGGTGTTCCAATGTGGTTGTTATCATACACTACAATGAATCATGTTATTAGTTTACACCTACATACTAAAACCTGGAAAGAATCCTGAAGGTGAATTTTACAGACAGAGATCAGACCAACAGATGCATAGTAGATGATTGATTTAACCCCCTATGTTTCAAATAGTTTTTCTAGAAATAAATTAAATTAAAACCAGGACTATAACTGTACATCAGGGGTAGGCAACCTTTGAGAGATGGAGATATACTTGAACAACACCCCCCCCCCAAAAAAAAAAAACAAAAAAAAAAAAAACCATAAGACCAACCTTTTTCTTTTTTGATAAAATATTTTTACTCAGCACAAAAATAAGTATTATAAGAGGGTGCAGGGTTTAGGAGTGCATTATGCAGAGAATGCAGGGTTCACCAGTGTGTTATGCTCAGAATGCAGAGATCAGGATTGGGCTGCGCTCAATTCAGGGATCAGGAGTGCGTTACGCTCAGAATCCAGGGTCCACCAGTGCGTTATGTTCACAATGCAGGGTTCAGGAGTGTGTTGCGCTCAGAATGCAGGGTTCAGGAGTGTGTTGCGGTCAGAATGCAGGGATCAGGAGTGCATTACACTCAGAATGCAGGGTTCAAGAGTTTTTTTTTTCTTTGGGTGGAACCCCACTTTAAGATCATCACATCTTTACTTCCTTGGATACAGTGACATGCAGTCACTATGCTGTGTGAGTAGGCACTGCTGTATCACGCATTTCACAGAGCCTGCCTTCTGAGCTACAGAGGTACTAAGAGGAGGAGTCAGTACAAAGATCACTGCTTGCAAGGAGCAAGGTATCATCGGATATGTAGTTCTTAGAAATTGAAAGTAAATAGCAGAGAAGAATATGCAAAGCATGGAGCCAATCCAGGAAGTTGTGGAAAAAGACAGCAAACAGACACAACCCACAACATGAAAGGAGATATTGCAAGTAAACTTATGTTAAAATGTCAAATATAGGTGTTGTTTGTATTGTAATAATGTTATAAAATGAATGTGTATGCTGTGACCATAGAAATATTTTAATGCACAATTGCAGAAAAACTCATGGTGTAAAGCTTGTCCAAATAAGCACAAAAATAAGTATTATAAGAGGGTGCAGGGTTTAGGAGTGCATTATGCAGAGAATGCAGGGTTCACCAGTGTGTTATGCTCAGAATGCAGAGATCAGGATTGGGCTGCGCTCAATTCAGGGATCAGGAGTGCGTTACGCTCAGAATCCAGGGTCCACCAGTGCGTTATGTTCACAATGCAGGGTTCAGGAGTGTGTTGCGCTCAGAATGCAGGGTTCAGGAGTGTGTTGCGGTCAGAATGCAGGGATCAGGAGTGCATTACACTCAGAATGCAGGGTTCAAGAGTTTTTTCAAGAGTGCGTTGTGGTCATAATGCAGGGTTCAGGAGTGCGTTAGGCAGGGTTTAGGAGTGGGTTGCGGTCAGAATGCAGGGCTAAGGAGTGCGTTGTGGTCAGAATGCAGGGCTCAGGAGCACGTTATGCAGAGACTGCAGGGTTTAGGAGTGGGTTGTGCTCAGAATGCAGGGATTGGGGGGGAGGGGGGTGATGTGAAGGGTGGTAGAGGACACTGCTGTTGTGGGGGTGACCCTGCCCATAACAGTGTCCTCTGCCCCCTTCACATCACGCCCCCCCCCACACACACACAGTGGTGTCCCCCCCCCCCCTCTTTCTCCTATAGCAGTAACCCCCTCTTCCCTCCTCTCTCATAGCACAGCATCCTACCTGTTTCCACAGCAAAGACCTGGAAGCAGCACAGTTCTGGACAGAGGGAGAGTTGGCAGACTGTGTTTTCATAGCAAGCTGGTGATTGGTTGCTTAGGACCACCCAGTGTGCTAGCAACCAATCAACCAGCGGTTTAACATAAAAAGTTTCTTTGGCCAGCTCCTCCTCCCGCCCACCGTCCTCAGCTGTGCTTCCTCCTGGTCTCCGCTGTTCACTGATCACAGCGGCAGAGGAGGATGGAGGCGGGAGGGAGAGAGAGACAGCGGGACATAGATGGCGTGGCAGAGCCGTGGAGGAGGCTGGAAAGGGAGACAATGACTGACACATAGAAGGAGGGGGTTTGGCGGTGCAGGAACCTGTTTACGGTCCACCTGTCACCTGCAGGTAGTCGACAGGTGGACAGCGATCGACAGGCTGCTGACCTCCGCTCTACATTATATAGAATAACTGCTACAATTGTAGGACCGTGTTCTGTTGAAAAACAACAGACTTACCCCTTTCACACTGTCAGAGTCTGCTAGCAGATCCGCCTGCTCAGTCGGGGATTTCTCCACTGATCCCCGCTGAGCAAGTGAATGGCAGATCCGTGTCCACTCCGCTGATGTAGAGTGAACATGGACACACCTTACTTTTCTCTTTGGGCAGTCAGATGAAAACAGACCGCCTCTCCATTTCCATCTAACTGTCATCTGATCCTAATCCGTCTGTCTTTGGCAGATAGGATCGGATGGCAGTGGGTGTAAATGGACACCTGGCTTCAGTGGCAGGATAAGGTCATCTAGAGCCCAGGGCGAACATGCCACATTGCACCCCCCTCCCCTCAAGATGTACGATTATGTGTCAGCAAACTTCCCCATCGCCCCAAAAATCAAGTACTAATCTGCATGATTACCCCCTAAGCATAAATCCCACCTTTCTCCCAGTACAAATCTGCCCCCTGCTGAAATCTCCCTACTAGCACAAATCCCCCCCCCCAAAAAAAACTTGCCCCTCCTAGCGCAAATACTCTACACCTCAAATTTCCCCTCCAAGCACAAATCACCCACCCCCACAAATTTCCCCACCTAGCACAAATACCCCCCTATCATCCCTACTAACACAAATCTCCCTCTTAGCAGAAATACCTTCCCCTCCTCTACCATATTACCTTTTCTAGCACAAATCCCCCCTCCTAGCACAAATCCTCTCCCGGCTTAATGAGTGGTGTATTATAAATTTCTTTTTAGAGGAAAGTGAGTGTGGTCAGCTCACCCAGAATGTTTCTTTAGAGCCATGGGATCTGTCTCCTGGACCCAGCACAGACATTGCCATTGTGGACGTCAAATCCTGACGCGAGTCACAGTGAGGGCCAAAGTGAACCAGAAGAGGAAGAAAGTATTCGAGAACCTCTTGTTTGCGCAAGTAAGTATTCTTGGAATCTTGCTTAAAATGTGTATACATGTCGAGTGTTTAGATGTCCAAACCAAACACTCACTCCACACATTAGCAAAGTATGTAGTGCCTTAACATTAGCACGGAGAAGGAAGAGGTGGAAGGAGCTGGCAGTGTTGCTAGGTACCAGAGTTTGGGAGACCCAGGCACCAGGGCCAAGATTACAGAGTAGTTGCAGTGTGTACATTCCTAGTAGCGTAGGTGTCTGAAGGGCAAGCAGGTTGCAAGCAACAATAGACTGGGTAGGTAAGTATTTCCTTAATTTGACTAGTAACATGACCATAACTCACTATGTAGGGCCTCAGCCACTTGACCATCATTCCCTTAATACTTTTTACTCTTCTTACTAGGTCATGATCTTCCACGATGTACTATTGGCAGAATGAGTGCAGATATGTTGCATTGCTTGAAGGGACTGTAGCAAATCAAGGAAGCTGCCATTGCTTTACTGTGAAGAATCAGAGATTTTATGGACATGCTTGCCAAATTTTAATTTCCTCTTGCCTGGTCTGAAGTTTATTGTTCCACTTGTTAACTCCTGTTTGCCCTTACTAATTCCCATGTTTTTATGACTTTAAAATGTGAAAGTTTAGGGACAGAACTCCGTGTTTCTCCACTCCACTCCTCTAGGTGCACCACCAGGTCCTGTTTTCTAGATTTTCCTCAGTCTATAAACGACTGTGTGAATTACTAACAGTGAAAATGACAACATCACCTGTGCCAAATGCAAGAAATCAAGAAAACATGACCTGGGTTTGCATCTTGAGGAGAGTTGGGAAACACTGCCCTACCTAATGTAAATCATAATGTTTATGTGTTTTTTAGAATCTAAAACCCCAAATTTGAAGGTGCCCACAAATTGGGCCCTAACATTCTTATTTCTCCATGATCCCATGCCTAAAATGTGTGTAGTTCCATGCATATATTTTTCTAAAGCCACTAAACACACAGTGTGTCAACATGTGCTATCTCCCATCACAGGGTATCAATGGACACGTTTTGGGGGTGCAACCCCTTCCTCATAACTAAAGTCACTCTGAGGAAGGGGTTGCACCCCTGAAACGTGTCCATTGATACCCCGTGATGGGAGATAGCACATGTTGACACACTGTGTGTTTTGGGGTTTTAGAAAAATAGATGTTTGTAACTACACACATTTTAGGCATGGGATCATAGGGGACATTTAATCGCCAGGCCTCTATGTGTACTTGGCTTCAAATTTTAGTTTTTAGAGGGGTGAGATCACCCCATATGAGGAAGGCAACATCCACACAGTCTTGGGATACTAATGTTTCGGTTGCCCTTCACTTTACCGAACTCAAACTTTTTAAGTTACTGAGTTTTGGATGTGTATCTAATTGTTTAGAACATGCCTGTTTAGCCACAAAAAATAGAAATAATGGAAAACATGCATGCTATACAACAAGATGTTGGTTTGTTTTAAAACCTTAAAACGCACATGTGAATGTGCTTTGAGTAAAATTTTTTTACTAAACATTGTGTGGCTTATTATGTCATTGCTCAATACCAGTGTATTTCGTAAGTTGTTGTAGTTAGAGTGGCAATGTGCTCTTAAATGTGGATAACTCCTGCAATTTTTAGGCCTCAAAAAAATTAAAGGAGTTGTAAAGCCATAATGTTTTTAAACTTCATGCATTAGATCCATTAAGAACAAAACATTGTGTGTGTGTAGCAGACCCACAGCACATCATAATAGATATTGTCACCTCATGTAGCAATTAAGGTACATTTGCACTATTGGAGCAAGTGTCCAAAAGAAAGTCCATTTGTGAACATAGTAGAGTAGACAAATAAGAAACACAGACAACAGTAGTTCAAATGAAATATGAGTTTATGATCTCCAAAAAAGATTAGAAATGATCAGCTACAATTTGCTGCCAAGCCTCTACCCACAAAATATATAAGGTATTTCTGCCATAAATCTCGGGGCAATTTGTGAGGGCAATCCAGCACGGGCATTTTCAATAGCCGTCAGCATGCCCACAGATGGACAAGCTGCAGCCTCTTCAGCTGGGCCTGCCACTGCAGGGTCCACATCACTTGGCAGTGAGGCTAGGTAGCTGGTAGCATTCCTCCTTAAAAAAATAATGTAGGATACAGCAGCACAGGACCACATGGTTTATCTTGTAGAGTGCCAGGTTGATTGGAGTCAAAAACAGCCTGAAACGACTCGATAGGATGCCAAAGGTGTTTTTGACCACCCTTCTGGCACGAGAGAACCTGTAATTGAAGATTCTCTGCTCTGGGGTGAGGTGCCTCATAGGAAACGGCTTCATCAGATGTTACCCCAGAGCAAAGGCCTCATCTGCCACGAAAACAAAATTGAGGCCCTCAACATTCTCCTCAGCAGGTGGCAAGTTTAAGGTGCCATTCTGGAGCCGTTTGTAGAACTCTGTCTGCATAATCACTCCTCCGTCAGAGTTGCAGCTGTTCTTCCCTACATCCAAATACAAGAACCCGTAGTTGGCAGACACTACAGCTAGCATGACTATGCTGCAAAAGCCCTTATAGTTAAAATAATAGGAGCCAGAGTTGGCTGTTGGTACAATCCAGACATGCTTGCCATCAATAGCACCACCACAGTTAGGAAAATCCAGTGCTGATGGAACTGGGCTGCAACATCCTGCCATTGCTCTGGGTTGGAAGGAAACTGTGGATTAAAAAAGGAAAAAAAATACTGCTTCTGCACATAACATTGCAATCAGATTTGACACAAACATGCTTAGCCAACATAAGGATACACTTAAATGAGTATTTAAAGACAAAAGTGGAAGGTCAACTTATCTGATTCCTCTCCCCTTCTGGTGGCCTATTAGACAAATTTTAGGGGGGTTATGGATAGATGTTTTGGACTGGTAACCCTCTCTACTTCCATGAGAGCTGTTTGCATAAATTATCAGTGATACTTTGGCCAGCCCCTCCTTACTTACACTATTGCCAAAAATGAGGTTGAAAGAGAAGCAAAAAGCAGGGACTTCTCCAACAGAGTCCTGCCTCTTTCAGGAAAAAAAGGGACTGTTGCGGTACCATAAGGAAAAGACTTGTTTTTATTAAAAAATATAAATTTATTCCATAATAATAATAAAAAGTCCTACAAGGGACATATATTGTACAAAATCAACATTTTTTACATTCACAAACAATAATGGTTATTTACAGCATTGTTGACACTCTATTGGTATAGCTAATGCCCACACAGATGCATAAGCGAAAGTTGACTAATGTAATACTTGCAGACGTGACCTCTACAGTTTTCGCGGTCACAGCCGCTTCTTCAGGAGGCGTCTGATAGTATATAGTCTATGAAAGGGAAAAAACAGTATAGTATCAACATGACAGGTAACAATATATAAATAATTGTCAAAGAGAGTATACAGATTTAATATTGGAGAGCATACTTGGATTTAAAGATTGCACTCACCAAGCTGTAACCACAAAGGTTCTCTGGAGCAATACTGTGAGACGCCCTCAAGAGGCGTTCCCCCGGGGGCGGGCCAGGGAGGCAGATTAGGAAAATACTATTGTGGAAAATTTAATAGGATAAAATATTTTTAGCAAATTGATATAATATATCTTCTTATGAAAGGGGACCACCCAGGAAGTGCCATAATTGAAGGAAAGAATTAGAACCATAGGGAGAGAAGGGGGAAGCAGGTAAAGGGGGGGGGGGAAAGAAGAAGAAGGAAGAGAAGGAAGGGGGGGGAGAAGAGAGGGGAAAAAACAGGGGTGGGGTAAGAGGGGAAAGGAAAAAGAGGAAGAAGAAGGGAGAGAGCAAGGGAGAGAAGGGGAGGGAGAGGGAAAGGAGGAGGGGGGGGGAAGGGGGGAGGGAGAAGGGGGGGAGAGAGAGGGGAAGAAAAAAACAGAAGAGACGGGGAAGGAAGGATGGGGGAAAAGGGGGGAAGGGAAAAATATGGGGGGGAAAAGGAGAGGGGAGGAGGACGAGGGTGGTGGATAAGGAGGGGGGGGGGGAAAGGGGGGGGGAAAGAATGGGGGAGGAAAGAGGGGAAGGAAGGAGAGGGGGGGGGAGAGAAGAAAACTTGATATTATGATTCTATGTATGTTTTCCAATTGTGGTTATCTCTGTCTTTTGTAGCAGCCGTTTAATTATTTAATTTTCTTTGTTTGAGTCCTTCTTGTTCACGGTCAGGGCTTTTTTCCTGTTAGTTTTGCATAATATTTACTATGGATGTTTTAGGTACTGCCTGGGGGGACTTTATGTCCACCATACAGGCAGGATGTCTAGCCCATCAACAGCTAGAGGACGAAACTAAAACGTTCCTAGATAGGTTGTTCAACCTCCTTAAGAAAAAATCTCATTTACATTGGCACATCCAATATTTTGAACTGTACATTACTGAAAAAGTTTGTCCCCTTGGGCTTCGCGTCCAACTATTCCCTACAATCAAAGATCCCTCTGTGGATTTTAAAAAATCCTGGGAAAATACGTTAACTAACTGTAGCATTGAACTCATGTCAAAGCTTACTACCCAGTACCGTTTCGATATGATATCTCTTGACGCGGAAATTGACAGATTACTCGGTCAATTCCCTAACATCCAAGAGTCAAGTTCCTTCACAAATAAATGGAAGGAAATACGAGACAAAATTGAAAATCTAAACAAAGACATCATCATTAAAAAACAAAGAAAATTTTCCCAGGACAAATTGGCATTTTCGGAAGGCTATGCATACAAATGGTCCGGAAAACCATTCCCTCACAAACCTAGACGCCAAAATCGGCAATTTCCAGCCCCGACGGCAACAGATTATACGGAATCTGACTCATCGATATCTTCTGTATCCTCACAGATCACTACCCGTCCCACTTTATCACGAGCACCGGGTGCCCCTCGAAAGAGATCCCTTACTGGTGATAATTCCACCACTAAACACCCTAAAAAAGGCAAACAACATGGCAAAGCACTAAAAACACCACAAACACCAAGGCCAGGTGGACAGGCCCCCCCTACGGGACCTCTCCACTCTACTCTACATAATGTTATCCCGAAACTCTTGCAACCTAACATCCAAACACTCCTATCACAGCCTGGTTTTTTGGTGCAACCAGGCCCAGAGCCCCCCAAACAGGGGAATCTGGACCTGTTTGTACAAAGGACCCCAACCCCAAGCACGTCTCACGAGTGATCACCTCCACCATGGTTAATGATTCCCATTCCCTCAACATCATCAATCTTACACCCTATCGGCTGACACCGGAGGAGAAACAGGTCCTTCATCTAGGCCTGGGTTTCTGCCCTTCGGAGCCAATCGATATCTATGAAACAATTAAAGACCTTTATTTATTTGCCCGTAAGTTGACTTTCAACTATATGTTTGATCCTGACCGTAAATGTGCCAATTTGGAAAAAGAACTAGCAGAAAAGACCAAAAACTTCACGGTAGCGGAGTCTAGAGCATTAAGGGATCTTATGCTACTCCTTGACGAGGGAGAGGTTGAGTCGGATGCCCTAGATAGCAATTCCGGCTCCCCCTCCACCTGCCACACGATCAGTACCCCCCAATCTCAACATCTTACTTCTAAAACGTCCTTAAAAATGAAGTCCAAGGTCTTTCCTGATTTATTAACTTGCCCCCCCATCTGGGCTTTCCTACATGAATGCATCCTCTCCCTTAAAAGAGAACGGTGGCAAACATTACCCTCCAATCTGACTCGACAACAATTTCGAGCAGTTACCAAACTGCAAAAAAACACTGATCTAGTCATAAAGCAATCTGACAAAGGTGGAAACCTGGTGCTGATGACTCATCATCAATATCAGTCTATGTGTCTTAAAATTCTTTCCAATACCAATTGGTATTTACCGATTGAAAATTACTTTATTCAACAAACCATTGATGAATTTAGGGGACTCATCGGTAGGGCCTTCCTTGAGGGCCTCATCGATGATGACACCTATAAATTCATCAATGTACAATACCCACGTACTCCTACGTTTTATGCCCTGCCGAAAACTCATAAAAATCTCTCTGTACCTCCAGGCCGACCTATTGTCTCTGGCAAAGGTTCACTAACGGAAAACGCCAGTAAGCTGGTGGATACCTTTCTTTTACCACACGTCATGAGACTACCCTCTTACATCAAGGATACAACTGACCTGTTGAAACACATTGAGGGGGTCCAGGTCCCTCCGGACGCCCTCCTCGTGGCTATTGATGTCGAGGCTCTCTACTCGAGCATCCCCCACGAGCAGGGCGTCCGGATGGCTGGCTCTTTCTTAATGGAACAGGATCATCATACCTGGCCCACCAATACTTTCATCCTAAAACTTTTAGAATTTATTTTGACTAAAAATTATTTTCTATTTATGGATCAGTTGTACCTTCAAACACAAGGTGTCGCAATGGGCACATCTTGTGCCCCTTCGTACGCAAATTTATACCTTGGTGGTTGGGAACGGGCTATTTTTAGTGATGACCTCATGGAACCATTCCTGGACCATGTTCTAGGGTGGTTCAGATTTATTGATGACCTTTTAGTCATCTGGACAGGTACAGAGCAACTCCTACAGACCTTTATTGCAGAGCTTAACATTAATCCTTTTAATCTCCATTTCACTTTCTCCTACGATAGATCAAGTATTCCGTTTTTGGATGTACAGATTATTAAAAACTCCACTGGTTATTTAACCACTGACCTATACCGCAAACCCACCGCGGGAAATACGTTGTTGCACGCCTCGAGCCTTCACCCCCGTCCTCTGGTTCGCAGTATTCCCTTTGCTCAGTATCTCAGACTGAGAAGAAACTGCACAGAGGACGGGGATTTCCATAGACAGGCCAATGCTCTCCGTACACGATTATTGGCGAGAGGCTATAAACGTACGGTTCTTAGAAAAGCATTTAATAAAGCCCGAGCTCTAGACCGACAAACATTACTATATGGTCCTCCACGTTCTCAACAACCCTATATGACCAAGATCATTACTAAATTTTCTGCCCATCACCAGCAATTAAGAAAAATATTGTCCAACCATTGGCACATCCTGACCGACCATCACACCCTTAAAAAATATATTAAACCAACCCCAGATTTGGTCTTTAGAAGGGCCACCTCTTTAAGGGATAGATTAACACATAGTCATTATAAGATTCCCCTCCCTGGTCCGTCGGAACCCAGGGGCACTTTTAAATGTGGCAATTGCCCACATTGCCCCTGGATTCAAGAAGGACAACACTTTTCATTACCCAATGGGGAAATGTTTTTCCCCAAACATTCTGCCAACTGCGGCACGTGTGGGGTAATTTACCTCATGACTTGCGCATGTGGCGCTTTTTATGTGGGGAAAACTATCAGAGAGTTACGGCAGAGACTGGGGGATCATTTATATGCCTCCACAAATGGCAAGCTCACTACTGTGGGCCGCCATATAGGCATTCACCATCGCTTCAATCTGGATTACATCCGGTTTACTGTGTTAGACGTTGTCCCTGAAGACCCCCGCGGGGGCAATTGGGACCGGGAAATTTTAAAACGTGAATCCCTTTGGATTGAGCGATTGAATGCATGTGTTCCTCCCGGTATCAACGAGGCACATTCATATAAATATTTTCTCGAATAAATTAGTAACAATACTATTTTCTTCCCCCTTTTTCCCCCCTTTCCCCCCTTTTTTCCTCCCTCTTCTTCCCCGCTCCCCCCCCCCCCCCCCAGCCTCTGCCGTGATTCCACCATATATTAAAACTTTTTGGGCTTCTTTTGCAGAATTTCAGGTCCCCCCTCCCCTTGACTATACATGATCGGACTCTATACATATAGTGGTTTGCACTATATTAAAATTTGTGAATTCTGATAAATTTGATGTTTTTTTTTTGTGGCTGACTCCAAATTTTCAGTAGATCGCTTGCTTTATTCATTAAAGTTATGTATACCTAGATTGAATTGTTATTTTATATGTTCTGGGATGGGTTATGATGCTTACTTCTTTAACTGTGGGTTCCTTTATGCCCCCACCGTTTGAGATTATGCATCGTCCTTTCCCCCCCCCCCCTTTCCCAGTCTATTCCTTGTTTTACATAATGTGTATTGAAATTCTTATTAATAATTTGCACTGACCACTCTGCTTTGGAGGAATGTGAGGAGTTAATTCTCCCCCCACGGCGGGCTTGCGCTCCTCCGGCGGCAGACTGGGCTCTAATGAGCCCAGCTGCTGCTTCGTATGATCAATGCTCAGGCACTGATCACTTTTGAGCTGTGCGCTTGCGCCGGGCATTCTCCCGCGCATGCGCAACAGTGGAGGACCGGACCCGGAAGTAATCACGGCGACTGTTGTTGACGTTGAACTTCCGGGTTGGAGGCATTTAAGATGCCCAGACGCAGCTGCTTATTGCACCAGACGGACACCCAGCACTCCACTGACGCCATCCGGAGCCCCTGTAAGTACCTAGCTGATGTCCCCCATGCAGGATGGGGACATCCATCCTTTCTGTTTGGTATCCCCCCTTCCTTATTGGTACAGAATCCTGAGGGATTACTGGTTAACCTTCAGATTATCTTTAACATCTCCCCATCGTTTTACCTTTCTTGCAGTGACTCCCCCTGACAGTGTGGTGTGGCGCACTGGTTACTAATTGTATCAGTCACGCCATTCTGGGTGCCACTGGTTAGCAGCGTCTGGGTTTAACTTACTTTATATTACAGCAATGATAGGTAAAGAATTTTTCTGATATTATTAACTTTCTTCTTCAAAACGCTTTGTGTGCTTCTGATTTCCTTTACCAGGCACATTTGGGACTTCTCTCCACCTCTCTGGCACTTCTCTTTTTTCCCCCTCCCCTCCTCCCCCCTTCCCCCCCCCCTTTTTTCTTCTCTCCCCCCCCTCTCCTTCCTTCCCCTCTTTCCTCCCCCATTCTTCCCCCCCCCCCTTTCCCCCCCCCCTCCTTTCCTCCCCCTGATCCCCTTCTTATCCACCACCCTCGTCCTCCTCCCCTCTCCTTTTTCCCCCCATATTTTTCCCTTCCCCCCTTTTCCCCCATCCTTCCTTCCCCGTCTCTTCTGTTTTTTTCTTCCCCTCTCTCTCCCCCCCTTCTCCCTCCCCCCTTCCCCCCCCCCCTCCTCCTTTCCCTCTCCCTCCCCTTCTCTCCCTTGCTCTCTCCCTTCTTCTTCCTCTTTTTCCTTTCCCCTCTTACCCCACCCCTGTTTTTTCCCCTCTCTTCTCCCCCCCCTTCCTTCTTCTTCTCCCCCCCCCCCCCCCTTTACCTGCTTCCCCCTTCTCTCCCTATGGTTCTAATTCTTTCCTTCAATTATGGCACTTCCTGGGTGGTCCCCTTTCATAAGAAGATATATTATATCAATTTGCTAAAAATATTTTATCCTATTAAATTTTCCACAATAGTATTTTCCTAATCTGCCTCCCTGGCCCGCCCCCGGGGGAACGCCTCTTGAGGGCGTCTCACAGTATTGCTCCAGAGAACCTTTGTGGTTACAGCTTGGTGAGTGCAATCTTTAAATCCAAGTATGCTCTCCAATATTAAATCTGTATACTCTCTTTGACAATTATTTATATATTGTTACCTGTCATGTTGATACTATACTGTTTTTTCCCTTTCATAGACTATATACTATCAGACGCCTCCTGAAGAAGCGGCTGTGACCGCGAAACTGTAGAGGTCACGTCTGCAAGTATTACATTAGTCAACTTTCGCTTATGCATCTGTGTGGGCATTAGCTATACCAATAGAGTGTCAACAATGCTGTAAATAACCATTATTGTTTGTGAATGTAAAAAATGTTGATTTTGTACAATATATGTCCCTTGTAGGACTTTTTATTATTATTATGGAATAAATTTATATTTTTTAATAAAAACAAGTCTTTTCCTTATGGTACCGCAACAGTCCCTTTTTTTCCTGAAAGAGGCAGGACTCTGTTGGAGAAGTCCCTGCTTTTTGCTTCTCTTTCAACCTCATTTTTGGCTCTATTCATACTCAGGATGATGGTACCTATTCACGAGATTATACCCCCTCTTGTAAACTTTGTGGCATATTTGTCAATTTCATTACTTACACTATTGGCAGCCCAGTGGACAGGTAAGTGTCATAATCTAAAAAGCTGGTTACACACTGTCCAAATTGCAGCACATTTTGACATTATCATTTAACCAATCAATATAATAAGAGACAAAAACTTAAGAAGTTTCAATTTGTAGGTAATCAGGCAGGCCATTGCACTACATGGTTTGGGGAATTTATACAGAAATTTGAACACAAAAGAGGGATAGTGTGTATGTTTTTTCCCAAGTCAGCAGAGTATTTGGATCTGTTGACTTAGCTTTTTTTTTTTTTGGGGGGGGGGGGGTTCCAAATGAGTTTGGGCCCAAAAAATGGCCTCTTACACTCTGCCTGAATTTGAGGACACCAATAACATTTGGACACATTTTAGGGGTTGTTTAGGGTAAGCCACAAAATGTAGCTGACAAAAAACATTGTTAAGTTACCAGGCTAGGTGTGTATGGGCCCATGATGTAGACCAAAAAAGAAGCAGGAAAAGCTTACAGCATGCATAAGGACAAAGAGGACATTCACAGCATATTACAATATTGGTAATTATGTAATCAACAAATTATTAAAATACATTAGCAAACATAAATACAGTGGGGCAAAAAAGTATTTAGTCAGCCACCAATTGTGCAAGTTCTCCCACTTAAAAAGATGAGAGAGGCCTGTAATTGTCATCATAGGTATACCTCAACTATGAGAGACAAAATGTGAAAACAAATCCAGACAATCACATTGTCTGATTTTTGAAAGAATTTATTTGCAAATTATGGTGGAAAATAAGTATTTGGTCAATATCAAAAGTTCATCTCAATACTTTGTTATATATCCTTTGTTGGCAATGACAGAGGTCAGACGTTTTCTGTAAGTCTTCACATGGTTGTCACACACTGTTGCTGGTATGTTGGCCCATTCCTCCATGCAGATCTCTTCTAGAGCAGTGATGTTTTTGGGCTGTCGCTGGGCAACACGGACTTTCAACTCCCTCCAAATGTTTTCTATGGGGTTGAGATCTGGAGACTGGCTAGGCCACTCAAGGACCTTGAAATGCTTCTTACGAAGCCACTCCTTCATTGCCCGGGCAGTGTGTTTGGGAAGGTAGGTACAGGAAGGGAAGGGAAGGTACGCACTGACGTCACCACGCCATCGGAGTAGGAGAACGGGCTCCGCTGTTTGTATATGCCGGCCGGCTTTTTTATGCGAGATATCGCCGTCTAATTGTAAGTGCATTACTTGCTTTTAATAAACTGGTTTGAAGTTATCACACTATGGCCAGCTTTCTTCTCTTCTGGGTAATCTATTGAGTACGTGGATACCGAAAGTGGCTCTAGTGAACGATCCCTGCCATCCGAACATTGTGGTCACCAGCAAGCTTAGAGGCCTTGGCTGGGCTATAGCCACCTGCCTTTTTAAGCTTGCCATCTGGTAAGCTCAATTTACAGCCACGGTGGTTGGGCACACTGTTTGTATATGCACACTGTGGTGTTACCATTATTCTTTATGTTCTTAATGGACATTTCGTTTGCCTTCATGTCAATTGTTATGGACTTTATTTTTAGCGCAGCTTCCCCCA
The DNA here is from genome assembly GCF_042186555.1 of Aquarana catesbeiana. Taxonomy (NCBI): domain Eukaryota; kingdom Metazoa; phylum Chordata; class Amphibia; order Anura; family Ranidae; genus Aquarana; species Aquarana catesbeiana. The sequence goes on from NC_133333.1 coordinate 241,160,488, forward strand.
CTCCATAGACTTTCTTGTGTTATCGCACTGTATGCTGCTGCTTTTGCTGCTTTCTGCTAGCGCTGTATTTTTACATTTCCAGTGTGTTTGGGATCATTGTCATGCTGAAAGACCCAGCCACGTTTCATCTTCAATGCCCTTGCTGTTGGGAGAAGGTTTGCACTCAAAATCTCTCGATACATGGCCCCATTCATTCTTTCATGTACACGGATCAGTCGTCCTGTTCCCTTTGCAGAGAAACAGCCCCAAAGCATGATGTTCCACCCCCATGCTTCACAGTAGGTATGGTGTTCTTTGGTTGCAACTCAGCATTCTCTCTCCTCCAAACACGACGAGTTGTGTTTCTACCAAACAGTTCTACTTTGGTTTCATCTGACCTCATGACATTCTCCCAATCCTCTTCTGGATCATCCAAATGCTCTCTAGCAAACCTCAGATGGGCCCGGACATGTACTGGCTTAAGCAGGGGGACACATCTGGCACTGCAGGATCTGAGTCCCTGGCGGCGTAGTGTGTTACTGATGGTAGCCTTTGTTACGTTGGTCCCAGCTCTCTGCAGGTCATGCACTAGGTCCCCCCGTGTGGTTCTGGGATTTTTGCTCACCGTTCCTGTGATCATTTTGACCCCATGGGGTGAGATCTTGCGTGGAGCCCCAGATCGAGAGAGATTATCAATGGTCTTGTATGTCTTCCACTTTCTAATTATTGCTCCCACAGTTGATTTCTTCACACCAAGCTGCTTGCCTATTGCAGATTCAGTCTTCCCAGCCTGGTGCAGGTCGACAATTTTGTTTCTGGTGTCCTTCGACAGCTCTTTGGTCTTCGCCATAGTGGAGTTTGGAGTGTGACTGTTTGAGGTTGTGGACAGGTGTCTTTTATACTGATAAAAAGTTCAAACAGGTGCCATTTATACAGGTAATGAGTGGAGGACAGAGGAGCCTCTTAAAGAAGAAGAAGATACAGGTCTGTGAGAGCCAGAAATCTTGCTTGTTTGTAGGTGACCAAATACTTATTTTCCACCATAATTTGCAAATAAATTCTTTCAAAAATCAGACAAAGTGATTGTCTGGATTTGTTTCCACATTTTGTCTCTCATAGTTGAGGTATCTATGATAACAATTACAGGCCTCTCTCATCTTTTTAAGTGGGAGAACTTGCACAATTGGTGGCTGACTAAATACTTTTTTGCCCCACTGTACATAGAATGTGATCTTAAAGGTAAAAACATACCCTAATATTGTCCTTCTGCAGGACTTGAATGATGGCTGAGCAGGTCTCTGAAATAATGACTCCCAGAGCCTGGGGGAGATCCCAGTAGTAAACTTGAGGTCGTGAAAACCTGTCACCAAGTACCGTAAGGTGGCTATGAGCCTTTGCTCTGGAGTGATGGAAAGCCTCATACATGTCCATACGTGTCCTGCTTCTTAATATAGGGGGTCACCAATGCCAAGAGGTGGTGAAAGCAGGAATCCGTAATCCAGAGATAATTCCGAAAATCATCCGAATTATTCTCCTGGAGCTCCCGCAGCAACGGCATATGACATAATTGGTCACGATTAAGCAACCAATTTTTTCTCCAAGAACTCATCCTCCTCCTGTTCCTGGACTGGACTTGGGTCAAAGCAATAACTCCTAGCCAATGATAGCATGTTCTGTCCTCCGATTACGCGACATGGCTGGTTGACGAAGGGCCGCTCAGAAATGGACTGAAAAGCACGAACTGAAAAGCGCGAATCAACACTCACCAAACTTCTACTAACACAAAATTAGCAGAAGGAGCCCAAAGGGTGGCGCTTGAGAAATTAACTTCCTCTTTATAGACACGTAGTACGTCAGTACGTTCATGTTTGTCAAACATCAATTTGCGTACTGTTAATATGCAAGACAAGTTGCTGGCACACGCCCTTTTGACAAAACGCTCGGTTGGCCAACAATTGTACCGTGTGTACGAGGCTTTAGTCTTTCTATTAGTTCTAATAGCTTTATTGGAAACATTGGTCTCATTTTACTAAGATAAATTAGTCAATTTGTGCCTTTAAGTCATAATTTTCTCATAAAATGTTCAATTCACAAAAATAAAGCACTTAGTTGGGAAAATTTCATTTTTCTTCTAAAATGTAAATGTGTTAAAGTGGTTGTAAACCCTTTACAACCACTTTTTGCTATAATAAGGCTTACCTGTAGCTACCTCGGATATCTCCTAAACCTGCACGGTTTAGGAGATATCCCCTGTATCTGCATGTGCCGACGTCATCGGCACATGCGCACTGAAGCAATAGCACGTACCCGGAGTGTCATCGGCATGCGCGGGAGTGACGTCATCGCGGCTCCGGCCAATCACAGCACCGGAGCCCGCGATACCCGGAAGCAACTCCGGGAGCAATATCGCCCGGCCGGAGCGGTATACAAGGACCGCTGCAGGGGCTTCGATCTAAGGTAAGTAATTCATAATGAACTAGTATGCTATGCATTCTAGCTCATTATGCCTTTGTCTTGCAGGGTTTTTTGGGGGGGATCGTGGGTTTACAACCACTTTAATAATAAGTTGATAACATGTAGGTAAACTATATACATATTTCAGGAGTTTTAGCAAATTTTTTGTATATTCATACCTTTTTGCTGATCTGCATAAACTGTTGTTTGTTTCTCAGACCAATTTATGAATGGGAGGGTCCGCTGTTATTACAACCACCTGCACTACTCTTAAGCTGGCCATAGATAGATTGAAATTTGTCTGGTTCAGCAGGAACTGGCTGAATTTTGAGCTATGTGTGGTCGCCCCTGTTTGACAGAAGTCGATTGTTAGAATGGGAATGTTGGAAATGTTTTCTCTATCAGTGGCTGCACTGCTGATCAGTGTCATCTGATAGTAGAGAGTCCCACTGTCAGAATACTTTGTCCCAGAGGGGAGGATTTCTCCATTTACCTCACTTGTGTGGATGGAGAACTCAGGTCATTTTCATTCAACAAAATGCCTATGAAGACTAGGATGTATGACATAATTTTGGCCTAGGCCAGAAACAAGGAAGCAACTGAAGAAATGTAAAAAAAAAGTTTAAAACAAGTACATATAATATACCTCCCCATCTATTTACAGCAGATAAAAATTAAACTGATTCCAAAAGTTGTATTTTTTTTTTTAATAACAAACATGTTATGCTTACCTGCTTTGTGTAATGGTCTTGCACAGAGCAGCCCCGATCCTCTTCTTTTTGGGTCCCTCGCCAGTGGTCCTGGCTCCTCCAATCTGCTATGAGGCACTCGAGCAGGCTCACTCCCTAGCCACGCTTCTGTGAATGCACATTGTTCATTCACGCACAGTGCGCAGCTCGCCCCGCCTCCCACTCTCTTCTCATTGGCTCACTGGCTGTGATTGACTGGCTGCTGCGTGAGCCAATGAGGACAGAGAGACCCGGGAGAGCTGCTGCTCTCATGCACATCGCTGGATCAAGATGGGGCTCAAGTAAGTATAAGGGGGGATGGAGCTGCATCCAGAAGGTTTTTTTACCCTAATGCATAGATTACCTTAATGCAAACCTTCTGCTTTTAGAACCACTTTAAAAATAGTTCATGTTGATTGAGAGAGTTTAGTTTAACTTTATTGTTACTCAAAGCCAAACACTGATCCAGACCAGAGGAAAGAGGAAAGACAGAACATTTCTCACTAAGTACTTTCTAGAAAGGAAATTCCTTGACTTGTGCCAAGCAAAGTAGGCCTTCCAAATGTAATGATAAACATTGCAAGAAGTCAGCTTCCTAGCTTCAAAAGGGTAGGGATGACAGGATCCACAAATTCGCCGACACTCCAGGCCGTGGCTTTAACAGCCAAGCTTTAAAAGTCAAAGTCCGAGAAGCAGAATGAAACACTGGCCCTTGGGATAGAAGACTGGGACAGGAGAAGAGACAATCAAATCTGCTTCTCTTAGAGTGGTGGGATTTCTGGTGCCTCCTTTATGATTGATGTAAGCCACAACTGTGGAATTGTCCAACTGTATTCTTGTCATGTGTCCTCACAACAGAGTCCAGCATTGAAAAGACAACCAAGTTGCCCTGCATTCCAGAATGGTGATCGGAAAGCAAACCCTGACATGGAAGCGAAGAGATAGAAGTTTGTCGCAAGGAAGAAAGATTTTGGACAGTTTCGTGTATACACTAGTAGAACTAGCAGAGTAGTTGGGTGACAGTTAGGAAAGGTAGAGGGGAAAGGGTCAGAGAGGCTGGTCCTGGGCTGGAACATACCAATAAGTACGCCCTGTCGCGTGATGTTGGAGAAACCAGTCAGGGACCAGCATTGCTGGAGCAGAGCGACGCCCCTAGCTGCCAGGGGAAAAACTCCTCCAGTGAGGGCGGGAGCGAGGCTAAGCGTAAGGAAAGACAAATTCTGGTGGTAAGGGACTCAATTATTAGAAGGACAGAAAGGGCTATCTGTCAAAAAGACCATAAGCATCGAACTGTATGTTGTTTACCGGCCGCTCAGATTCAGCACATTGCGGATCTGGTGGACAGATTACTGGAAGGGGCTGGGAAAAAGACCCAGCTGTCATTGTACATGTTGGCACCAATGACAAAGTCAGAGGAAGATGGAGAGTCCTAAAAAACGATTGAGGAATAGGACCTCCAAGGTAGTATTCTCAGAAATACTACCGGTACCTCGAGCCACACCAGAGAGGCAGCAGGAGATTAGGGAATTTAAAGTGGTTGTAAACCCTTTACAACCACTTTATACTACCACCGGTAGCTACACTAGATATCTCCTAAACCTGCACGGTTTAGGAGATATCCCTGTATTTGCATGTGGTGACGTCATCGGCACATGCGCACTTAAGCAAACTGAAGCAATGGCACATACGTGCCATTGCTTCAGTTGTAAAATAGTAAAAAAATGGTGCGCTAATATCACAATACTCTAAATATAAAAACTAGAAGATACTAGTGTTAATAAGTGCTGTGTGCTATTGTGATTCCTGTAGGTATCCTAGCCACTATGTAAAGTGCATAGCGCCTGAAGACAAACCTTGAAAGCTATTAATTGACAAATAAAAGCAAATGTGCTGAAGTGCTGGGTGTGCACAATGAACTTACTCCCACTAAATCACAATAGAAATAACAAAATACAACAAAGGTATATGTGTGTTTAGAAAAAATCACATCCGATATTGTTCCTGCTGGTAGTATAAAGCTGAAGCCAGGTAGATAAAATACAGGGTGTGCACAATGAACTAAATAACAATGGTGATGACAAATTGAAAGAGGTGTATGCTTGCTTAAAAGGTCACATCCAATATTGTTTCTGCTGGTGATATAAAGCTGAAGCCAGGTATGGAAGCATAACAGAATTTTAGCAAGAAATATAAATGATTGATCTTCCAGAAAATAGCTACCACCGTTAAAATTGCTTGCAGTTCCAATTCTGAGTCAAACAGCTGATTAGGTCACCCTTCACTGTCCTATTCTCCGTAGCCTCCAGAGCTCAAACATGTAACAGAAGAGAAAACAATAGTGTAGTACTGCAAAAATAGTATCAGCTAACTAAAGCCGATGCACTCACATACGCCCAGTGGGTATAAGCGTGTATGACAGTCAGGCTCACTCCTCACAGCCTTTTCGTGTAGCCGCACACTCGTGGCTAACGTCACTGGCTCCTCCTCCCGACGCGTTGCGTCACAGGTCACGTGACATTCTCAAGGGAATCCTTCTCAAGGTTGCTTCAGTTGGCCAATCACAGCGCCGGAGCCGCAATGCCCCGAAGTAATCCCCCCGGGAGATGTCGGCCACCGAAGCGGTGAATGAGGACCACTGCAAGGGCTTTGATCCCAGGTAAGTAATTCATAATGAGCTAGTATGCTATGCATACTAGCTCATTATGCCCTTGTCTTGCAGGTTTTTTTTTTTTTTTTAGGATTTTTTTAAACGGGTTTAACAAGTGGCTGAGGAGCTGGTGTAGAAAGGAGGGGTTTGGGTTCCTGGAGAACTGGGCTGACTTCTCAGTCAGTTACCGGCTCCTTACCAGGGACATACTAAACCTAAATGGGGAGGGTGCAGCTCTGCTGGGAGAGAAGATGGCCGAAAAGTTAGAGGGGCTTTTAAACTAGGTGATGGGGGTGTCAGGGACATGGCATGCGCAGACTTGCATTTTCAGGTGCCCGTCTTGCCGGGCATAGGCTAAAAAATGCGCAAAAATACATGCGCACGTTAGCCATTAATGCTGGCGGCAAATAGCCTATATAAAGACAGCAGTTGCACTAGTGCAGTTCTGTCTGATCTGCAGCTTTAACCTGTGCTCTGTCTTGCATCCACTGTTCCTGCTACCTTCTGCTGCTTAGCAATTCAGTATGGTCCTGCTTCTCATCAGCTACCACTACTGCTACCAACTGAGGACTTTGCAGGCACTCTTACCTCACCCTGCTCTCGCGGCCACTGTTGCAACTCCAGTGGTCCTTGAGTCGGGGCTCTACGAGAGATCTCCCTCTACTCGTTAGACTCGCTCAGATGGTACGTAACAGGGGGTCCAGATGTAGAGATAGCCAGCATGGAACAAGGTTCAGCGGTTAGTATTGGGGGCATTAGCAGTAGGGAGCCGCTGATGTATGAGGAGGATTTAGATTTTGTGGGAAATTTCAGCATTCCAACTTTACAAAGAATGCAATAAGAAATGTAAGGGTGCAATCAGGGCAGCTAAGATAGAACACGAAAGGCACATAGCGGAGGAGACAGGGGCGGACGTACAGGGGTCGCAGGAGTCGCCATCGCAATGGGGCCCCTTGCTGCAGGGCCCCCCGTATGCCCAGATAGGTGGAGCGGCAAGGGCGGCTGAGACCGAGCTCCTCAATCCTCAGCCAAACTGTAAATCAGCACTGCGGGGAGCTCGTCACACTGATTACACCTAAAGTGAAAGCAGTGTGTGCTGTGCTCTCTGCCTCCCCCTACAGTGCAGTATCCGGCAGGAAGAGATATGGTAAAGGACTGACATTTTTTAAAAGACTATCTGTATGTATGTGTGTTTATATGTATGTTTGTGTGTATGTGCTTGTATGTGTGTATGCACAAAAATCAATACCCCTTACCCTTAATATCTGAGCTATTGAAGGTTGAAGGGTGCCTCCATTTTCACCAAGTTGGAACTCAGAGGTGCATACAATCTGATTTGGATACGGGAAGGTGAATGAAAAACCGTGTTTAACACTAGAGGCGGCAGTACGAATACCTGGTTATGCCTTTTGGTTTATGTAATGCCCCAGCTGTGTTCCAAAATGTTGTCAATGAAATCTTCAGGGATCTGCTGTACCAGTTTGTTCTCATCTGTCTAGGTGACAGTCTCATCTTTTCGGAAAATCTGCTTGTCCACATAAACCATGTCCGCACTGTACTTCAGGGCCTTAGAGAGAATAATCTGTATGCCAAGCTGGAGAAATGTTCTTTTGAATGTTCTGAGGTCCTGTTTCTGGGATACTTTGTCTCGAGTTTGGGTCTTCATATGGATCCTGGAAAGGTCTTGGCCATTACCAACTGGCCTCTTCCTGCTAGCCTCAAGGCCACACAGCACTTTTTTGGGTTCACAAATTATTATAGGCAGTTCATAAGGAATTACTCTTCCACTGCTGCGCCTATTATCGCTTTGACCAAGAAGGGTGCGAATGCCAAGGACTGGACTCCTGAAGTTGTCTCTGTATTTCACAACCTGAAACAGTTTGAGAAGAGGAGACGTCAACCATGTGCGTTCTTCTCCAAAAAAAATTCTCAGGCAGAGAGAAATTATGCTATCGGTGATCGGGAACTTCTTGCAATTAAATTAGCATTAGAGGAGTGGCGTCATCTCTTGAAGGGTTCCCCTCACTCCATAACGATTTTTACTGATCACAAGAATCTACAGTACCTACAGAGTGCTAAACGTTTGAATCCCAGACAGGCCAGGTGGAGTCTTTTCTTTTGCCGTTTTAATTTCAAAACCTGGTTCCTGCAACGGTCGGTCGATGCACTCTCTAGGTTTGACACTTTGGAAGAGGAGTCCACCCCTGAACCTGAGCCGATCATCCCGACCTAAAGCATTGTTGCCCATTATACCACCCTGGAGTCAAAAATTCCTCCTGGCAAGACCTTCATCCCCACTGAGCTAAGAGCTATGATCCTTCTTAGGGGACATGATTCCAAGGAGGCAGGTCATGCTGGGTTCCTCCAATCCTTCCTGCTCATCAGTCATCAATACTAGTGGCCTAATCTCCGCTCGGATGTCAAAGACTACGTTAAGGCTTGTCATGTCTGTGCTCAGTCTAAATCTTCTACACAAGCCTCTGCTGGTCTTCTCATGCCCTTGCCCATTCCCAGGGAGCCCTGGTCTCACATTGGCATGGATTTTATCACCGGTCTCTCACTGTCAGAGAATAATACGGTCATTTGGGTGGTAATTGATCGGTTCTCCAAGATGGCTCATTTTGTTCCTCTTCCTGGTCTTCCTTCTGGTTCTGCCTTGGTTCCCATTTTTGTTCGAGAGATTTTCTGCCTCCATGAGGTTCCTTCTCATATTGTTTCCGACAGGGGCGTTCAATTTACGTCTCGTTTTTGGAGAGCCTTTTGCTAATACCTCAATATTCTCTTGAATTTTTCCTCTTCTTACCACCCTCAATCCAATGGATAGACTGAGAGGGTTAATCAGAAGTTAGAGGTCTTTCTTCGCACCTTAGTCTCTGCTCATCATGACGATTGGTCCTCTCTACTCCCGTGGGCAGAATTCTCTCACAACAATCATGTAAATACCAGTTCTCAGAAAACACCATTTTTTGCAGTTTACGGAAAACACCCTCAACTCCCTCTTCCCATGACCTGTTCTCCAGATTTTCCAGCTTTGGCTACGGCTCAGGAGTCTTTCAATTCCATTTGGGGTGACGTTCATGATTCCCTCTGGGCAGCTGCTGACAAATTCAAAGGCTTTTCTCTACAGCCAGGGGACAAAGTCTGTCTCTCCACCAGGAACATCAAGCTCCAAGTTCCTTCTCTTATGTTTGCCCCAAGATTCATAGGTCCGTACACTATAACCTCTGAACTGAATCCGGTTTGTTTCAAACTCCAGATTCCTAAAAGCCTCAAAACCTCTAACTCCTTCCATGTTGCCCTTCTGAAGCCTTTAGTCCTTAATAAGTTTTCTTGTCATCTTCCTACCTCGGCCCCGGTCTCTGAGGATAATCAGGAGTACTAGGTTAGTCAAATTCTGGATTCCCGCCTCTGTAAAGGCATTCTTCAGTACCTCATGCATTGGAAAGGGTTTGGTCCTGAGGAGAGGTCTTTGATCACTGCATCTGAGGTCTTTGCGCCTCGTTTGTTGAGGAGGTTTCATCTGAAGTTTCCCTCTAAGCCTGGGCCCAGGCGGGGGAGGGGGAGGCCTCGTAAGAGGGGGGTAACTGTCATGGGTATGCAGTAATGTTTGTCTGTCAGCTTACCGTTCCATGTGTTCTGCTTAAGAGGCCAGCCACTCTCACCTGGCTGCTTAAGTAATCTCTCCTCAAAGCATGGCTCTACCCCAGCCCCTGTCAGGGAACTCTATATTAACCTGTGCACTGCAAGCCAGCTCTGCTGATCAATAATGTGTGTTTGGCTTTCTTGTGTGACTTGCTGTGTCTTCTACGTCTGATTCCAGTTACTGATCTTGGCTTGTTCTTGACTATCCTTACCTGCTTATTACCCCAACCTTTGGCTATCTTCTGACTATCCTTACTTGCTTGTTGCCCCAACCTTTGGCTATTTCCTGACTATCCTTTGTTGAGGCAGTCTGCTGCTTCCACGCTACCTCCCTGTAGTCTACAGTGAGCGTGAGCTGGTACGCACTAGGGGTCGCGACCTGGAGCCAGACTGCAACTAAATCCATCCTTACCACTAGGGGCCTCTGGTGAACACCCACTGACTCTTAGATTCCGCACCCTGGGAAATCTCATGCTCTAGCTCCCAGTCTCATCCGTGTAGGTACTACAGAGTACCTGTTCTCCTGTATATCCTAGAGCTCCATCCACAGCAGTCAGCCGTAGGGTCCAGTACCTTGCAGTGCACTCCAGACCCCAACGGGGTGTATCTGTCACCTGGACTCAGGTGACCTGACAGCCACTATGTTACTGACACACACTGTGCTATACATTACATCATGGGTGCTCAACCTGTGGCACTCCAGGTATTGCAGAAGTCTCATCATGCCTCTGCCTTTGGGAGTCATGCTTGTAACTATCAGCCCTGCAATGCCTCATGGGACTGGTAGTTCTACAACAGCTGGGGGCCACAGGTTGAGCATGCCTGCATTACATAGTCTGACTCCTGTACTATATATATTACATACTTTTGACCAAAGTATCTATTGTCTCCACAAATGCAGCTTGCTATGTTGTCCCCAACTATTTTAATTAACTTAATCTTTAAGGTAGGTTATATCAATGCCTGATTTTGTGCCTGAATTTGTTTTGTTTCTTTAAAAAAAAGGACATGGATGGGCAATGCTTAAGAGGCGGGACAGGAGAGTTATATCACTTCTATTGGACAAACCATCATGACTAAGGAACCTGTTCCTATATAGAAAGCTCTGTTTTCATTTTATAGTATGTTTTATCTGTTTATTTTATTATCTGCATGTTGTACATTTTGCTATGTTGATTAGATTTATTATTTATACATAGTATAAATTTGTTCTGTTCCAGATAAAGAGAGGTTAAAGGGGGTGTAAACCCTCTTTTTTTTTTTTTAACCACTTCAGCCCCGGAAGATTTGGCTGCTCAATGACCAGGCCATTTTTTGCAATACGGCACTACGTCGCTTTAACTGACAATTGCGCGGTTGTGTGATGCTGTACCCAAACAAAGTTGAAGTACTTTTTTTCCCACAAATAGAGCTTTTTTTTTGTGGCATTTGATCATCTCTGCGTTTTTTTGCGCTATAAACAACAGAAGAGCAACAATTTTGAAAAAAAAACACAATATTTTGTACTTTTTGCTATAATAAATATCCCCAATTTTTTTTTAAAATATATGTATTCTTCTACATAGTTTTGATAATAAAAATCGCAATAAGTGTATATTGATTGGTTTGCGCAAAAGTTATAGCGTCTACAAAATAGGGGAAAGATTTATGGCATTTTAATTTTTTTTTAAATTTTTTTTTACTAGTAATGCCAATGATCTGCGATTTTTATCGGGACTGCAACATTATGGCGGACAGATTGGACACTTTTGACACATTTTTGGGACCATTGACAATTATACAGAGATCAGTGCTATAAAAATGCACTGATTACTGTGTAAATGTCACTGGTAGGGAAGGGGTTAACACTAGGGGGTGATCAACTGTGTTCCCTAGTGTGTGTTCTAGCTGTAGGGGGATGGGACTGACTAGAGGAGATGACAGATCGTTGTTCCTAGCTAGCTCACAATCTCCTCTCTTCACAGAACAGGGATTTGTGTGTTTACACACACGTCCCTGTTCCGGCTCTCATGCCCGCGATCGTGCATGGCCAGTGGTCATCGCGACTGTTGGCCACGCTCATCGGCACCCCTGCAGTGCCGTGGGTGCATGTGCGCGCCTGCTATGCCGCCCGCGTAAGGAGCCTACGTACAGCTACGACGGTTCGCGGGATCGTGCTGACCTGCCGCAGTATAATGATGACGACTGGTCGGCAAGTGGTTAAATAACAAACATATCATACTTACCTCCACTGTGCAGTTCGTTTTGCAGTGTGGCCCTGAACCTCGTCTTCTGGGGTCCCCCGATGGCATACTTCTTGCATCGCTAAACCCCCCGGGAGAAGCACTCTCCTTGGGGGTTACCTTGCGGGAGCGCTGCCGAATCCAGCATTTGCATCCATAGACACAGAATGCTGGACTCAACCCCGCCCCCCCCCCCCCCCGATGCCCACATCATTGGGTTTGATTGACAGCAGCGGGAGCCAATGGCTGCTCTGCTATCAATCTATCCAATCAAAGGCAGAGAACCCTGGGCAGAGAGGTGCATCGCGTCTCCGTCAAGAGAACAAACTGGCTCAGGTGAGTAAAATGGGGGGGAGGGGGCTAGGGGGCCGGTCAGCTTTTTCACCTTAATGCATCCTAGGAGGGTTTACAGCCCCTTTAACATAGAACTAAAGAAAAACATTTTTGTTTTTAATTTTAGAGAGAGTAAGGGAGTGTTATAACCCTGTCAATTTATTTATTTTTTGACATTGGAGACTTTCCTTCACTTCCTGCCTGTCTCATCGCCACAACAGGTACTGAGAGGAAATTCCTCCAAAGTGAGGGAATCCCCGGTGGTCACCGAAATTAGTGCGCCCATTGGAAGATTTCTCCTATAATCCTGTTCTGATGACAACCCAGTATTTGGGATTTTCTTTTACTTTCATTCTTAGTAATAATGGCAAACAGGACAATGAGACCCCTTTCACACTGAGCCGCCCATTTTAGCGGCGTTTTACCATCAGATTTGCGGCGCATTTCGGCCACTAGCGGGGCGCTTTTACCCTCCGGTAGTGGCCGAGAAAGGGTTAAAACCGCCCGCAATGCGCCGCAATAGCGGTGTTTTCCTGGCGGTATCACATTGCTGCCACATTGATTTCAATGGGGAGCAGTGGTGGAGGAGCGGTAAACACACCGCTCCTTCACTGCTCCAAAGAAGCTGCTGGTAGGACTTTTCCTGACGTCCTACCAGCGCACTGCTCCAGTGTGAAAGTGCTCGGGCTTTCACATTGGAAACAATGGAGCAGCTGTTTGAGGGCGGATTGCAGGCGCTATTTTTAACTATATAGCGCCTGCAAAACGCCCTCGGTGTGAAAGGGGTCTGAGATAGCAATGAAAATCTGAAAGGTGTTTTAATCCCTCTCCACTTTTCCAAAAAAAAAAAAAGTTTTGCCTTTAGTTATACTTTATACTCCAGTTTAGAGTTCAAATAGCCTGATCTAGCTGTTTAGACAAAGAAGGGTTAATATTTCAAGTGGATGTAAACCCGAATTTTTTCTTTTAAATTAAGGCTTGTAACTTGTACAGTATAGGATATCATATCATCTGTGCCCAGTCTTGCCACAAAGAATTAATCCAGCTCTGAGCAATCCACTTATCTTTTTTCAGTGGGATAAAAACGGACAAAAAAATACCCGTCAGTTCTTCCCCAATGCTGTGAATGACAGGTGATTTACATATCTCATGCATGAGCCTTAGAGAGGCATTATGTGTAATTCTCATCCCCCCTCCTTTCGTCCTATGCAGACTGCGGAGTATGTGCACATGTGCAGGAGTGACATGGGGCAATGAGCGCACTCTGCTTCTTCAAAGAACGCGCTAAGACACTCCTGTGCATGTATTTTAGTCTCCTCCGGCGCGAGGCTCGTCCTCGTAACGCTGGCTGGCCAGGGGAGTGTTCTGTCCTTGGACCTCTCTTGTTCTTGATTTACACCATCTCCCTGGGTCAGCTGATAGCCCCCACTGGTTTCCAATACAATTTCTATGTTGACGACACCCAAATCTATCTTTCTCCCCCTCAGCTCACTCCTTCAGTCTCCTCACCGATCACAAATTTAAATTGACAGACATATCCTTCTGGATGTCACACCACTTCCTCAAACTTAATCAGTCCAAAACTGAGCTCATAATTTCTCTCCCTACATGCCCCTTCCTTAGGGTTGCCACCTTTTTCTTTAAGTCAAACCCGAACACTTTAGCAGCACAATTTTTTTTTTTTAGTGGAGTATACACTATAGGATTGTAAAAGACCTAGGACACCTTTGAGTGCCTCAAGGAGAGTAGTAATGCAGTGCGCTAGGTGCACCACGGTGAACAGTGAGTGTTTGCCAAGTTGCATTGGGAGGGGCTGAAAAGGACATTGTTAAATAAAACAAAAGCATTCTTGTGCCCAAAAATATGATTAGATTAATAAAACAAATGTCACTGTAAAAATATGAATTAGCCTACCTTAAAAGCAGACAGTGTCAGTCAGTAGAGCAATGGACAGTGTCAGTAGGGCAGTGGATGTGTCAGCAGGGCAGTGGACAGTGTCAGTAGAGCAGTGGATGGTGCCAGTAGAGCAGTGGATGGTGCCAGTAGGGCAGTGGATGGTGTCAGAAGGGCAGTGGACGGTGTCAGTAGGGCAGTGGACGGTGTCAGTAGAGCAGTGGATGGTGTCAGTAGGCAGTGGACGGTGTCAGTAGGGCAGTGGATGGTGTCAGTAGAGCAGTGGATGGTGCCAGTAGGGCAGTGGATGGTTTTAGAAGGGCAGTGGACGGTGTCAGTAGGGCAGTGGACGGTGTCAGTAGAGCAGTGGACGGTGTCAGTAGGGCAGTGGATGGTGTCAGTAGGCAGTGGACGGTGTCAGTAGGGCAGTGGATGGTGTCAGTAGGCAGTGGACGGTGTCAGTAGGGCAGTGGATGGTGTCAGTAGAGCAGTGGATGGTGTCAGTAGGGCAGTGGATGGTGTCAGTAGGCAGTGGACGGTGTCAGTAGGGTAGTGGATGTTGTCAGTAGGGTAGTGGATGTTGTCAGTAGGCAGTGGACGGTGTCAGTAGGGCAGTGGATGGTGTCAGTAGGGCAGTGGATGGTGTCAGTAGGGAAGTGGATGGTGTCAGAAGAGCAGTGGACAGTGTCAGTAGGGCAGTGGACGGTGTCAGTAGAGCAGTGGATGGTGTCAGTAGGGCAGTGGATGGTGTCAGTAGGGAAGTGGATGGTGTCAGAAGAGCAGTGGACAGTGTCAGTAGAGCAGTGGACGGTGTCAGTAGAGCAGTGGATGGTGTCAGTAGGGCAGTGGATGGTGTCAGAAGAGCAGTGGATGGTGTCAGTAGGCAGTGGACGGTGTCAGTAGGGCAGTGGACGGTGTCAGTAGAGCAGTGGATGGTGTCAGTAGGCAGTGGACAGTGTCAGTAGGGCAGTGGATGGTGTCTGTAGGGCAGTGGATGGTGTCAGTAGGCAGTGGACGATGTCATTAGGGTAGCGGATGTTGTCCGTAGGCAGTGGACGGTGTAAGTAGGGTAGTGGATGTTGTCAGTAGGCAGTGGACGGTGTCAGTAGGGCAGTGGATGGTGTCAGTGGGCCAGTGGACGTTGTCAGAAGGGCAGTGGACGGTGTCAGTAGGGCAGTGGATGGTGTCAGTAGTTTTTTAATTTTTTTACAAATTTATTTATTTTTACATTTTTTAACAGTCTTGTTGGGGGGGGGGGGCTTTGGTGAAATATCAGGGGACTAAACAGACCACTGATAGCTCACTTTTGTAACAGAGAAAGGGACTGAGGGTGGATTCTCCAGTTCCTTTCTCTGAAGCATAATAAACATAGTAAATTGGAAGAAATTTACTCTGTGTACCCAACTTTTCCTGATTTCCTCAATCTCTGTGGCTGGTCCCCTGCAGCTTCTGTGAAAGTTGTGAAAGGCTGTGGCAGCACTCCAGCATCTTCCTTGTACCGTAGAGGAGCATAGAAACATATAAGTGAAAGTGGTAATTTCCCCCCAAAGGGTGGACTTTTTTCCCTTTCCTGGAGTTGGGCTGTATTCTGCCACCATGTCCCTTGCTGTCTATGCTCAAATGTTTGACAATGTCAGGAACATACTGGGACTTTTCAGGTTCTACATAGAAGTATTCCACATTATCAAAAATAATGATTTTTAATAAGATATAGGAGGTTATTTACGAAAGGCAAATCCACTTTGCACTACAAGTGCAAAGTGCACTTGAAATTTCACTGAAAGTGCATTTGGAAGTGCAGTCGCTGTAAATCTGAGGGGTAGATCTGAAATGAGGGGAAGCTCTGCTGATTTTATTATCCAATCATGTGCAAGCTAAAATGCTTTTATTTTCCTTGCATGTCCCCTCGGATCTACAGCGACTGCACTTCCAAGTGCACTTTCAGTGCAATTTTAAGTGCACTTTGCACTTGTAGTGCAAAGTGGATTTGCCTTTAGTAAATAACCCCCATAGTGTGCGTGGAATACATCCATGTGGAGCCTGAAATGTCCCAGTATGTTCCTGGCATAGTCAAGATTTTTACTTTCGCTTTCAGTAAACCTGCACTTCAAGGTGCAGAACAGGTGTACAGCACAGAATTATACAGTTTGGAAGGCAGAACAGGTTGAGACTCACAGGAGGAGAATATGTAGTCTGGCATCCTTCCTCTTATCTTCAGTCTGCTCTGGGGT